>NC_056723.1:5363715-5553715 GCF_018831695.1 Puntigrus tetrazona
AACCTGGTGTCTTAGTTATTGGAATGGGTATTTTTAATATAATTTTTTTTTGTTTAATTTCGCATTTACAATTACTTTTAATGACAATATGAGTGTGAGAAAATATATATGGTGTTAAAAATAAACGATAAAGCGGATGATAATGCTATTCTTTGTTTTCATTCGATGAAAGGAAAGACTGCGTTTAATTGAAAAGTAACATATCGATATATTATATTTTTAGCTTTAATGTTTATTATTGTGTGGTAATCACAATTAAATCATGATCATGATACAGCTGAGCCTCTCTCACCTTATTGCTTACATATCTTTCTAATAATCACTTCTACTGTATTTTCAATAGGAACGAGACCCAGCGGCCGTCTACAGACCGTTCTTTTCCAAACGGATGTCGTACAGCTTCCGTAAATCCTGATTGATGGTTCTTTTGACGGCTTTCACCGCTGATGAGTCACCGGGATGTCACGAAGGAACCGGACAGGAAATGAAGCGGTGACAGCCAATGTGGGATTCGTCTGTTCAGACACTGGATTAAAAGCTTTGACCAACTCTTCAGCGTTTGTGATGTCCATCTTGTTCGTTCTCTGGACAGTATCGCAATATCCCTTTCAAATGTGTCCTCTGGAAGCTCTCATCTTCCGACTCTCAAAAAAAGTCGGCCTAGCTCTTCAGCGGCTCTTGAGGGCTTCGGTAGAGCACAAGGTAGCACATTAAACGTTGCTAAGCTAGTCTTGGTGAAGAAAAAACCTCTAAGTTTCGTATTTATCATACCTTAAAACCACTGTGCTGTTTAGTCAGAGCTTCTTACACACAAAGAAAATCATAAATCAAGTTAGCTAACTATGATATTTCTCACCCGCTAGGGCTAGTAAACACAAATGTCTTATGCTTCAGGAAGTAAACACAAGGTTGCTTGTTTCCAATTGCCCAAGAGAGAATATTTCACGGCCTTGTACGAAATATCACTTAAGGTAACCATTTTTACGGTTCGTTCAGTATGATGGCAGAAATTTCTCGCCACGCTTGGTCTGGTTTTTGCTGCTAATCTAATGGCAGATTTGTTCGCTGACCTTGCTAACAATCTCCAAGGTGTTGTAAGTTTACAAACAGTTATGTGAACATGATTTGTGGGGTTTGCAACAACATGTCACACTTTTCTACAGTTTCAGAGGAAGACTTCTGCTTGGATTCATGGTTCGTCAGGGAAGAGACTGATGGAGCCAAAAAAAACCCATTGAATAAAGGTCATTAGGAAATGTTGGCAACGGGGTCTCATTAACGAGACTTTTAGTAAGTAAGTCAAGTTCAATATGTTGATTACTTGAAAAATTCATCAATTATTTTTTAATGAAAGCAGGGTCACAATGAGGTACTTACGTTATAATTGATGTTATACGTTTAAAATAAGTTGAAATAACGTTAAAAATAGCGAAAGTGGATTTGGACTCGCTCTGAGTGCACCTGCGCCATTACGATTGGTTAAAATAGGGCTCAGTATTTTTTGGGAGGGGGAGGGATTTGAGATGTTCATGTATTACCATAATGATTTTTTTAGCAAGTTAATTATCCCTTAGATGCAAAACTACTTATTTGTCGGCATATTGTTTATTATTATGTTTATTTGTTCGTGTTTTTGTGATTTGGTGGTGGTACTTTGAACTAGAGTGTTTATGATTAATAATTAATAAAAGTTCTATTTAATAGTACCACCACTAAATAAGAATTTTGCATCTTAGAGAAAATGTACTTGGCTAAAATGGCTAGAAAAGGATAAATCTTTATCATTAATCTTCGGTTCCATATCATATATATAATATAGCGTAGTCTTAAATTGCTTGCTAGCATTTTCTGTAAATAAGTACATTCTAAATAAACTATTCACAACTCAAATAAAAGAGAGGTTTTGACAGTATTAATTGCTAAAATGATACGTTTACGAACGTAATTTTTCGATTTTTAAATACTCCAAAAACTGGCAGCGTTCTAGGCGGAAATCCTTCGCCACAACTTTGTTTTTAGCTTTTAAATGAATTAATGTTTTTTGTAATAATCAAGATTATGCCACACGTGTTGTCTCAGCCTACAATCCAGGCAGTGAACGCTATTTTTAATTATCAATACCAAAATTGAAAAATCAAAACGTAGATGTATATGAATAATCGTAATACTTGAGTGATAGGCCGACTGAAAAAACATGACAGTTAGTCACTTTAGATTTGAACGTTAATAAGAACTTACGAGTAACTTAAAGCAGCTTCGCTTTATTTTTCTCTAATTAATCAGGCATCAGTGAGCAAGAGTTTAATATGACTTGTCAAGGCGCCATGAAACGTTTATGGTTCTGTAGTTTTAAAGGTACACTGTTTATGCTTTCATAAAAGCTCTCCGGAAATCAAAATAACAACAGAGGAAAGCTCGGTTTGTCAAGAGCTGCTGGTCTGAATTTTAAGATGAAAAAAGGAAGTTTTGGGGCTCACTTAGCAGGGAGCGTTCGCTCGTGTAGCCTGACATAAATAATTCCCTCTGAAGGGGGGCAAGAGCGTTTTCCCCGTATCTCCGCAGATACCCGCCTCTAACAGCTTCCCGTGTAACGTCAATGCATTTCGCTTTGCTGCGTTTTTGTGCTCGCAATAACAACCAACAGTTCGCTTATTTATTCACTTTCAAGAAATAAACAAATAACGAATCAAGCCCGCTGCGTCTAAAAGAATATCAGGATATGGAAAAAGACTCGGCTAAGCACGGATAGAGTTATCCCGAGCCCTAATTGGGACGGACTTGGTAAACAATAACAGATATAATTGGACGTGACATAGGGCAATTGCTCGCGGCCTCAAAATCTTGACACATAATCTCCTGTTTGTCAACTTTACTTGTTTCATTTAATTGACGCGTGGTAAATTCTTAATTATTTGGTTGCAGACAAGGTAATTATGAATATTAACGAATCGGCTCGTGAGACAACCTTTACCGGACGCAGATAACGGGACTTCCAAGAAGAGCGTCCTCGGATGCTTGTTTTCTCTCCACGCTGTTATTGTTTTTCTCCTGTTTTTGTTTTGGAATCTCAGGGGTCAGCGGTATTTTGTCCAGGTCACTGATTGCATGAGGTCTGGAGTGAGTCCCATCGATTGAAACCTCTGCCACTTTAGAGTGTTTTAACCGTAAACTCGCAAACCCACCGCGGTCTGAAAAGGCCAAAGCCTCTGCGAGCGTGCAGATAAAAAGCGAGCGAACATGAAAAAAAAGCAGACTGTATACGGTATCTGAAGTCAATAGATATATTTATATATTTTCCTGTGAGGAAGTAAGGCCTCATCATAAAGATAGGCAGTGTCATTTTGGAGAGGGAAAGTTTTCGATCTTTGACGGCTGTGGTGTGATTTCTTTTCAAGGTGGAAAGCACCGTTTTCCCGCCGACTATTCAATTATTGCCTGAAAGGTCTCCCGGAGACCGCAGAGGCAGTTCAAATATTTATTCATTAACGGTTGCATTCATTTCTCATTTACTTTTTTCACTGATTTATTTGTTTGTTTCGTGCTACGGCTTAAGAGAGCAAACTATCATACGCGCCCTTGTTTTTAAAGGTTATCTATACATTTACTCTTGTTATAAATACATTTTAGTTTAAAATGATTTAAGCCGAAATGCATGCAATTGCTGTACAGCACAGCCTCAAGGACTATTGCTTGTTTAAAAAAAAGTTGTGAATGCTAAATAGTTACATTTTAAATGAATATTACTTTAAAATTTATTAATTCAAGAAATTGGTGGAGAAACTATTTTTATTAGTGAATTTCACAATTACAAAGAAACAGATTTAATTACATTTGAAAGTAGACAAAGTAAAATAATGTTTCCTTTATTTATGCAATTTTTTATTTTATAAAAAAAATTTTTCAAGAAGTAATTTTACTGTGAAAAGAGATATTTGCTAAAATGCAACATTATTTCAAATATTAATTAGAAAATTAGCAAATAAAATTATATTTTAAATATAGCTATGAGTGAATGTCATAGAAATTTTACTAAATATTTGCATACATGAATAACAATAATTATTGTTATTATTGTTGTAGTTGTTATAGAATTTCACCAAGTGGTTTATGTGAAACAAAGATACTAAACAACTAAACAATTTAATCAAATAAAATATTACTTCTAAAATTAAGTAAATATAATAAAAATATATATAAATTAAATTAATTTTCATTTAGAATATACATATTCTGACTTAAACACTTCCCTAAATCAGAATTTAGGTAGAAATTCCAAAAAGAAACAGAACAGAAAGGATTTTACCACATTGCTTTTATTTATTAGCTATGGGCATTTATCACAGTCTTTAGTCTTGGTTATACCTCGCAAAAGACCATTTATTTTTGAACGGTCCCTCGAATAATTAAAGACCAGCGTTTTAAAGATGCGTACACACACACACACATACGCACGGGTCACAGGCGTGATCCTGATCCGATGGGGAGATCTGACCTCAACAGTCCCAGACCTGACACTGGGGGATCACACCCGTGTTCGGCACCATCTTCTTCCTCTATTTATAGTTTACACAATTAACCAGAAGAGACCTTCATTAGCCCGTGTTCAGTCTGCAAGACCTGCCCTGGCTTGCTGAACAGGTGTTCCTTAATAATCACGGCCCCCGTCTGCCAGATACATCAGCGCTGAGAGTTTCTTCTTCTCTGTTTCAATCTGTTCCAACTCTTCGTGCTGCGTTACGCTTCACAGCATTAAACAAACTTCTGATTACCAGATGTACCGGATACCGGGTTTGTCAAGATTGTGTTGCAGCAGCATGTTAGTCGGTTTGTTAGATTCTTAAACAAATTACGGCATCCTAATGTATTGACTCTCAGCTGAGGTAATGCAACGCTGCTCTGATTCCAGGATAGAGATAGAAAACCTTTAGGAAATCGCTGAGATGCCTTTTTTAGCTTAATTTGTTGGATGTGTTCCTACTCTTATTGACAGCTCGGAAAGCAGAGAGAGTTTACGTTGTAAAAAAAAAAGTTAAAAAGCTTGTTTTTTATCAACGTAATATTGCAAAAATGTTCTTCTGACGTTGTTTGCGCGCAAGAACCTCATTGCCATGTCCGGGTTGGTGATAAAGGCCCATCGCCAAACTCTTCTGTCAAGTGCATTTTTCACAGTAATGTTTTACTTCGGTGAAAGAAAGAGGGACGTAAATTATATACCAGACTCTGGCGTTGTCTTTTTGTTTTCATAATGATTTGTCAGACTGGTGATATCAAGCCAGACTTATTCAATATTCTTAAATGCATTTTAGCACAGAGAGCATATAAAAAATTATAAATGCAAAATCAACCATTGTTGCCTTTGGCTCTGAGATCCCTTTTGAATCAACAATAACTGCTCTTTCGGTCAGTCTGAGAGACATCTGGATTCAAAGAATTGTTTTTATTAATTTCCATTTATCTCTGTAATATAGAGTATGTACTAATAATATACATTGTATGGGCCAAGTGGATTTTTAATGCCAAACAAATCAGATGACTATTTTCTATATTTAATACGATCTTTTTCCCTTTCATTTCATCAACGAGGAAACAAAAATTGGGTGGGATTTGATTTTAATCATCAGGAATTCATTTGATAATGAAAACTAGACGTTACATATCGGAATAGACTCAAGCTAGCTAAATCAATGCATAACTGTAAGATTCAAGATGTTTTTTTCTCATTCTTTGTAATAACATCCACTAATGAATAATTCACAGTAAGAAAAAAAAGTACATTATGAAAGTAAAAGGGTCAATTTTTTTTTTTTTTTTTATTTCATCTGGACTTTTAAGCCCAAATTCATTTTTTATTCATTGCATAAAGCTCGGCTCCAACCCTGATGTATTTTCTGATCATTTTCCCTCATAAATCTATGATGACTTATACTCCTGAAGTCTTGGTCAACACTTGCCCTAAAGGAATCTATTTCATTTCTAATCAAAACACCAACTGCCCCTCTCTGAAGATGGAAAATGTGCTGTTTACAGCAGCGATATCGAAGGCATAACCGTGCGTGATAATCTGAACTATTACTACAGGGAAACAACACAAACTATGTTAAAATCGTCCCTCTGGCTAATACGCAAGGCCTGGGCAGAGAGATGTGATGTTAATGGGTATGACAGCGACAGGCTTCAGCGCACCAGCATGTAAATCTCCCTACAGCCCCCACGAATGCACAATCAGCATTTTACCGCAAGTTCTGTGATCTGATATGAGGAACCGAGAGCTTCCATTAGCCCACACTGTACTGCTGAGGAAGCTCTCTGTTTATCACGTTATGTAATTGTAAGAAATCTGTTAGCACAATACATTTACAACCTTCACATCACGGCGACAATCAACATGGCTGCTGCCAAGATGCTTTCAATTACGGCCTGAAAATCTCATCAAACACGAAAGCGCACTGAACAGAAATTGGACAAAATAATGTGTTAATGCAAACTCAGTTTAAATTGAGTTGGCTTATGGGTTTTCGGTAAGCTTGCATTTTACGTAAATTGAAAACTGCAGTAAACGCTGGACATCTGCGTTAAAAAATAATAAATAATTAATGGGTTAACGCAGTTAAAACCAAAACAAATGTAAAATTTCCTAAAAAAACAAACACTAAAAAGTGAAATTAAATTGAAATCAAAAATATGAAAATAAAATCTAACTTAAAACATTAACAAGTATCTCCAAAAAATAAATAAATAAATAAATTATATTATATATATATATATAAGATAGTTTTCAATGCATACTTTTTCATTTTAGTTAGCTTTATCTACTATAAGTAAAACTGGAACTAATAATATACAGTAAAACTCATTTAAAACACAAGGACACAATTAACACAAACACAATTACTAAAATTTTCATCATAGCAAAAAAAAATCTCTGTGATACTAAAACAGCACTAAATTACGTTAAAGGAACACTCCACTTTTTTGGAAATTCATTCTCCAACTTAAGGTAAAGTTTTTTTTAATTCATTCAGCTGATAATTCAGCTGTACTTTAGTCTCCCAAAGTAAAAACACAAAGTAAAAAACACAAGTTCAAAGACTTTGCCGTTTGACCTCAGTAAAATCTGAGCACAACATACAGTAAACAGTAGCGTTAAAAATGTAATGAGTGTGAAAACACGCTGTTCGTTCATCAAAGGGCAAGAAGGGGTCGGAGAAGGCCCGGGAAAGAACTGCAAACAGTGCAGGATGAACAACATTGAAAATTTTAATCAGTTCCAATTAAGAGATGCAAGGCACCCAGTGTCTCAGGCCTTTGAGGAAGAGAGATACTCCCAGCAAAAGACCATGTTTTGATGTCATTACTTTAAAAGGCAGATCTCAAAGGCATCAGGGAGGGTAGTTCATGAAGCAGCCTGAAGGCGTTTTTAATCTGACCCCCCTGGGCATCTCCAATTGCATGGAAAAACAATTATTTTCATCCCTTCCTGCCAGGCGTGTGGATTTGCTTTAATTATGAGCCGTAGTTGTTTATTTCTAGCTAGAGTTTTAACTGATTTGTTTGAAAGCTGTACGCGAAGAAAAGCCAATACACACTGCTAATATTTCATTTTCATTTACAGAGTGTTTTGAATAATGGTTGGTTTTAGATTAATGTCAACTTTTAGGCAACGCCTTATAAATCATATTCTGAGTTATTATTCACTCAATGTTTTTTCAACTCCTCGGCTGTGCAAATATATGCAGCATTTCTGATTAACGCACGATCGCTCACCCAAAAATGAGATCGTTCACTCTCAATCGAACCTAGGCGTTGTGTTCCAGTTATATTAAAACACGCCCTGCAAAGGTTTATAATTGCAGTCGATAGGGTTGAGGTTTTGAAGCCCAAAAAAGTGCATCCACCTCTGAAGGCCACGGCGATGCAACCCGATTGAGTCTCATAAGCTGCAACATTTAAGCGGCAAAATTATCCTCTGGGAAACCATAGCATGTTTTTGAGCAACTAAAGGAACATACTCCACCATCCCCCAAATGCACCAATGACAGACTCAATCAGCCAATATGGCGGGTTTGGAAATAGAGCTGTCACCGTTTGACAGGGATATGGTTACGTTGAGACACTAATAAGACAAGTGTGCGTTTCACAGATGGACACACACACACACACACACACTTGTACACAAACACACAAGCTACAGATGGTCCCAGGTACACACTTTGCCCTAGAAAGGACAAATCTTCTATCCAGGCGAAGGGTTTTATTAAACAGGTCAGTGTGACTGATGTTTTAATAGACTTAAAGGGACAGCTCACCCCCCAAAAATTCATTCTTATTTAATCATTTGCCTGTCGTTCTAACGAACAACAAGCAAGTGATTGTTCTGTGAAAATAATAAATCAATCAATCAATCAGTCAGTAAATGAATTAATCCATCAAATATATTAAAGAATATTCTAGCTGTTTATATAATGAAAAGCAAATCAAAACATAAATGCGATTCATATGAATCATGCCAAACATCCTAACTCGTCTAAAGCCAAATTATATATTTATTTTAATTTATTAAGATTTAGGTTATTTTGCTTTTTTGGTGAGTTCATGGAAGCAGCATTGTCTGATTTGTTCGTCATGTGAATGATAATCGCTTCTGAAATGTGCGAATCACAGGACACGAATCATTTTGATCGCATTCATAATACTTAAATGGGTTATAGTGGTGTGCATGATTTTCTAAATGTTACCCCAGGTAAAAAAACGAGTACACTTCCATAATGTAATTAAAGCGCTCTATTTTCGCGCACTAATTTTGTACTTAGTATACTAAAAATATTTTTTTAGTACTTCTTAAGATAAACTTAAGATCAAGTGTACTTGAATGTACTCAACTGCGCTGTTTTGAGACACCCCCGATATGAACTAAAATGCACTTTTAACACACATTTGTTTTTAAAAATGTATTTAGTGTACTATTGCATGAAATATGGTTTCGAGTGCGCTACAAGTGATAACTAAATACACTTAAAAACAAAAAATAGTGTGTTAAATGTGCATTTTAGTTCATATTCGTGGTGTCTCAAAATAGCACAGTTGAGTACTAAAGAAGTACTAAAGATAAATTTTTAGTATATTAAGTACAGAAATAGAGCACTTTATTTACATTATAGAAAGTGTACTTGTTTTTTACCTGGGACCTTTTCGTTTCCACAAAAGACAAAAAGTGGATAGATTCCGGGGAGTTAATAAATAAGAGATTTTCATGTTTGGGTGAACCACCGCTTTGAGCCATCTATTATTTTTTTCTTTATATATTTATTAACTGTGAAATGCCAACAAATACTTGATTGTTGGCCTTCCACGGTGATCGTTGTGATTTTTTAAAAAACACGCTTTCAAAAGAATCACTTCATGAGTAATATGCAAAGTAACTATTCATGTTTTGTTTTTTTTCTTGGCAGGCGTTATATTCAAACGTATTTATATAATTACTTTGCCAAAGCTGGAGCACAAGACAAAGTTATATATATTACCAAAAGGGAAAAAAATGCATGTTTTTCTGTCGTATCTTATATCCAACCGACTATTTGCATATGTACAGTACAACACCTAGGGGCTAAATATATCGCAATATGAGCTGTACTACATCTGACGACCTCCTGTCTGCGATCTACTATACACACAGAGGAGCAGGAGTTTACCTCCACATTCATTTTCATAACAATGTCAGTTATTACGCTGTCAATCACAGTGGTGTCATGGGTTTTGTGATACACTGAGCTGTGCAGCGCACTGAACATCATAACTCACTGAGAAGGCTGTCACATCCCTAATTGCATTAAGACGGGATGAGCACTTCTACTAACAACATAATCAAGACAACTGTCTCAGCGCTCCTCTGAGGACCACCGGGGAGACGAGAGGAGATCGACTCCGTCTTTGGGTGAAACCGTTAAACCCAGTCGAGAGCGAGAAAATGTCGAGTTACAAGACTAGAAATGTCTAGTCTGTTGTCGGCGAAGCCTGTTGCCGGTTTTATTACAAATGCGATGAATTTGCGAGGCCTTGAGTGGAAAGCTAGAACTCCGGGCAAAGAACAAATCACAAATGAAAACGCTTATTCATATCTCAATTGTTCGCTTTTGACAGCAGCGCGATTAAATAGAGAGAAAATGGAAACTTTTTTTTTCCCTTCGAGATGCCATTAATCTCGCAGATGCCTTCTCAAAAATGCCTTCAACACACATTTCGCATCAAATTTTTAAGAAAACGTCTTATCTGAGGCATCAATAATAATGTAATATTTAAATGTGCGCAAATGAGATTTTAGATCTGCATCAGAGAGAGAAAAAAAGAAAGATTATAAAAGAAAAACTTCTTTATTGAATAATTATTTTCCATTATTTTATGAATATATATATATATATATATATATATATATATATATATATATATATATATTATAAATACATTTCTAAAATGTGCTGACATTAATAATGTCATATTTAAATTAGTGCTATTAATGTATATATAAATACAAACACATGTAGATATTTAAGAAAATATGTTTATATAAATATTTAATATATGATGTAAAAGATCAGAATATGAATATCTATAAAAGTAAATATTTGAAATAATATATACACGGTGCACATACATATACAGCATAAACAAAAAAATGATAAATGATCATTTTTTTGAAAGCTCTAATTTAAATGTACACTAATGCGATTTACAACTTATATCAAACATGTAGGAAATAATACACTTATTAAATAATAAAAATATTTCTAAAATGAATCGAAATATTTTAGATTATTTAATAATTTTATAAATAATAAGAATAAATGTCTGTAATTACATACATAAATATTCACATAGGAGATTTGAGATCTGTCTAAAAGAAAAAAGACTATTATATTTAAAATCAATTATAAAATATTACAATGTTGTCAGTTATTACTGCCTGTCTGTACAGACCCACAAATAGGTCTATTACATCAAATTGAAATATATAAATATCTATAATATAATATACTAAATTATATCATAAATACATATTTTACCAAATTGACAGTCGCTACTTTGGGTTGGCCTGAACACAGACATTGGACATTGATTTTGCAGAGTGTTTTGGAAGGTAGGGCTCAAGAGATTCACTTCTCTCTGATGTCTGAACACAGTCTTGCTTTTGAAGCCGTTAAAACTGCATTTTTGAGATTATATGAATTAGTGCCTGAGGCTAATCTGCAGAAGTTTCCAAACTTGATGAAACCTGAAGACCAAACGAATGCAGAGTTTGTAGAGTTTTATTCCCACCTGGACACTTGTGCCCCAATCACCACAGGAAGTGACTCATCACATCAAAGTTCAGCAGATTTCAGTCTCAGATCAGCTGCCACATACTGGGAAGTTACTTGCCCTGTAGCTCAAACAAAGGTCATGGGTTCGATTCCCAGTAAATGCATTTGATAAAATGTATTATTTCGATATAGTAACATTTCAGATAAAACGCTCTGCATAAAATGCACGATTGGACAAGCTATGTAGCATATGGCCGTTATTCAATAAATCGTCTGTTTAAATGAGCAGAATGCTATCCTTTCCCATAAAAATAGATAAGAAAATTGAGGTCTTACTAATAATTTTGATTTCTTGGTACACCATTTCTTTTATTGTGCCCAAAGTGCTTTCTGAGGTCAACGGACGAACAAATATTAGACAAATGCATGTCATTCATAGTATTGCCACAGAAAAGATGTCTTTAATGACTGAGTTTGAGAGACACTTTTGTGAGCCTACAAAGAGGCAATTCTTACTTATAGCCTGTTTTCAAATGCTGTTGAAAGTGTTTATGTTTCTGGTAGCAATCGGTGCTAACTATACCAAGGTCATGGGTTTGATATCAAAGGAGCACACATAACTTCTGAATCACTACGGATAAAAGTGTCGATTGCAGTCATGCAATACTTGAATAGCCAAACGAAACAATAATAAAATCAAAAATAAAACAAGCTAAAGTTTTCGTTGCTCACAAATGAGCTAAAAGATCCAACAACTGAAATGCACAATGATTTAAATGCGCCATAAAAGTCTTTTCAGCAAGTTACTCACCAATGATGAAGTCAGTCTAATGACATCCTGGATTCCAGTTATTTCATTCTGCCCGGCGCTCGCAAATGACACAAAATTGCCTGTTTGACCTTGCAATTTCCCGGGACATTATCACAAAAGTAGTTTCACTTCAGTGCACAGATACGAATAAAAAAACGCAGTTTCCAAAATCCAGTTTTTCGGCAAAAAAAAAAAAAAAAAAAAAACAGCTTCCTTTTATTCGAACCCAGATGTAATTTGAACTTTTCTTTCAGCCTTAAGAGGGCAGAAGTTCAGGGCCGCATGTTCTGTGAACGTAATGACTCACTCGATTCTCCTCCCTCACCTGTGGAACGAATCAGAGATGCCGCATGTTGTTTGGCGCGAGTCTTTCCTTGAAGTGCCGCTGAGAAGACCTTGACTGCAGATTTGGAAAGCGTACGTCCATAAGCCGAAGCGCTGAGGATGCCGTTCGCAGCTCTCTCGTTTTAGTGTGTGTTCATGCACGCGACAGTGTGTGAGTGTGCACTTGCCCGTGTTCCCTCGTCTACAAAAGCCTGTTCTGTTACAGCATTCTGCTGCATCACATTTAGGTTCATCTCTCTCTCTCTCTTTCTCTCCTTACCTCCCTCCTCACTATCATCACTCTCAGCCTCCCTTCCTCGTTCAGTCACACGTGAGGAGGCGCGCTGTACGGCCGGAATACAAATAAGCTGTTTAGTCTGAAACCCTTAAAGACGCAATTGTCTCCCTTCGCCTCTGACACGTTCAGATGCTCCCCTCTGTGAATGGACGCCTCTCTCATATCTCTTTATCTGAGGGACGTGGGTCTCTTTTCTCGGTCACCCTCACCTGGTCGTGAACATCTCTAGATTGCTCTGCCACTCAACGGGATTTCAAATGAGGTCATTTGGTAGACCATTGCAGACAGACCGCTTGGTGGTAGTTGGCGAAGAAAACCTTTGCGGTCACTGTGTTTTTGAAACGTTGAAGAGGAGATTTGTGTCTCTCAGGATACACGTTTAGAGCATAAAGTCACAATCATGAGGTGCAAAGTAATTTTTGGGGTATAAAAAAACATATATAGTAGGGCTGCACAATATATTGCATGCACATCTCGTCAGTAAAGCCGTTTGTTTGATTAGCAATAAATCTCCAAAACTTGTTTTCAGATCTGCTTTTAATACACAGAGCCATAATTCGCTGACAGGCTACGCAATATCACGTTCACTATCGCATGCGATCCGTCTGTGATTATGTGCTCGAATTGCATAGTTTGTCATCTTGACCTCAAAATGACAATTTTGTCAATAACCTCCCTCATGTCGTTCCAAAACTAAAATTTTTTTTCATCTTCGGAACACGATTTAGGACATTTTAGATAGGAGGCTTGTGACTTTCCTTTTTACTGCCAAGTAGGAACACTATCAAGGCCCAGATAGTCCATCTGCCATCAGTGGTTCAACCATAATGTTAAGAAGCTATGAGAATTAGTTTTGTACGGAAAGAAAAGTAAAATAACGACTTTATTTAAAGATTTAGTACCATAGTATCACTGCAGTTTCATTTTGGAAATATCTATGTCCGCCACAATGCAAAGATACGCCTTCTACATTTATTTACGCTATGATTTGTACGTGTCCTTGAACGCTGATTCATTGCAGCTGACATAGAACTGCGTATGCGTTCAGCAGACAGTGCCTAGTGACACTATGGCACCGAATTGTTTAATAAAGTGATCATTTTTGTTTTCTTGCTATCTGTGAAGGCCACTTGCAGTCGAATAGAACAAACGCTGTACGCGATAAGATATCACACTCTTAATAATACTCGAGCTTACTTAAATTTAATGAGATCTATCAACTAAAAACAAAAAAAGACAAAAAAACGTTTAATCTACAATTACAATGTCGATAAATGATAGCATTGCAACATTGAAAACGCAAGAAATATCCTGACACACTGTCCAAAACGTTATTGGCGCCACATTGTTTGTGGCAATCTCATAAATTTTGCTTCATTCAATGACTCTCTCTACAGTCAACCTATTATTTGCACCATGTATATACGCTGTATGTTACAATGCGATGAATCACGAGCTTGTATAAACTTGTATTTTCGGCTGTGAGTGTATTCTGTCATAAACGTCTCTGAATGGCCATCGCATTCGAGAAAACATTGCAGATGTTCAATGGCAGTCATATGATCATTGAGGTGAAAGTTGCAAAGCTTTTGTCTTAATGAGGTATAAACCGATGACCCTCCCAAAAATATCTATGATAACAATGAAAATTTAGTGAATGAATATGCTGCTTTTCGGAAATATTTTAGTCAGAATACTGGACCAAACAACGTTTACCAGCAGGCTTACTAAAACTAGCTCAACCGTGACCCTTTTAAGATTGTTCAGAAAACGTAATTGATGTTAAGCCCAAAAAGTACAGTTGACATCCCACACCATTAAACAGCCACATTTGAGTCGAGACTGCAAGAGTAGAAGCATCTGGACTGCACAAGAGACAAGAATTAAGAAGATTGTGGATTACATAGTTCACGACCCACGGGCAAGGTCGAGAAGCCCATCGCTGACCTTGTTTTCCACCTTATTTAATTTCACATATCCTCAAGGTTCAGATGAATCAGCCATCAGCAGCCATTCCTTCAGAGATTGTATTATCGCGTAAGTATGACGGCCAGGCTCCAAAGACGTAGCCTTCTCTTATCGCTGGGATTTCACATGTTGTCATCCTGGAAATGTTACCAAAAAATAACAAAATAAAAGAACGGCCTCTCTCTCTCTTGTTCTCCCAATGTCTCTCTCTCATTCTCGCCGCCTGTCTCTTTTCAAGCAGAAAATCTTTAAGCCGACATGGACTGCTAAGTTGTTGATAAGGTTATCGGTATCTGAGTCATGATAAAACGCACCGAGTCTTCTTTACTTGATAGGTCATCCTACTCAATTTGTTTTCTCTTTTAAACATCTAGCTGCCATGTTCCTTAACAATTCCTATTAACTAGATGACCAGACGTGTCAGGCCATTAGAGTCTGTCGTTACAAAGGCCTTTTTTCGATGTGTTCGATGGCTATGGCGGTTTGTCATGCAATCAGCATTAAGGATGACATGAAATGCCATCTGCATTGCACTGAACATCCATAATGGGATGATAAATCACAAACATTCTAGGTAACTTTATCTTGGAAAAAAATCCTAGTTTATTATTAAGTGTCATTGACAATTATAAGGATTGTTTATTGAGCAGCAAATCAGCATATTAGAATTATTTCTAAGGGATAATGTTGATGGAAATTCACATTTTCATCAAAGGAATAAATCACATTTTAAAATGTATTTAAATAAACAACAGTTATCTTAAATTGTACAAAACAAAATTCATAATAATTCTGATTTAACAGATTTTTTTTAAATGTGAGCATAAAATAATTAAATTGCAAAAAAAAACTCTGGATAATTAGTACCTTCTTTTCCAGTCTTTAATTATTCCAGTCTTTTCCAGTCATTAATTCCAGTCATAAATTATTAAAATGTTAAATTTATATTTTTACCTATCTACGTCTCTTTTATATATACAGAATAACAAGTTGCTACTTTCTTATCATCAGAGAATCCACATTAAGTCAATGAGTTCATTCTGATTTCACATTATCCATTAAGGGAAAAAAAAAGGAATATTCTCTTTTTATTCATCATCATGTTTCTATTCTCGGTGGAGCACAAAATGAGCCATCCCCGAAGAACCTTTCTATTTTCGCCCATACAGTGAAATTCGACTGTGTCCAAAACATTGACTTTCATTTCCATTGCGTCCCAAGAAAGGAAAGTCGCACGGGAAGAGACACGATAGCATAGTTTTACATTCTGGGTGAACTATTCCTTTTAATGCTCCCTTCAATATCTCTTTGCACAAAAATGTCCCCATCCGTAGCTCCATCACAGATCACTGCTGTATGTTTGAGAGATCCCTTTCCTGGCAGGTTCGGCGTCGACGCATTTAAAAGTCTTAAATGAAATGCACATGAATGCGAGCCAAAGCAAAGCCTGCCACCTGCCAAGGACGCATGTTCAGAATCCTGGACCAATGGATTTTTGGCATTACGATGCAACAACGGATGTGCTCAGAACTTTTGTCTGTCGAAAACAAGCTGGCGAGCCACCAAATGGATTGCGTGTCTTTCCAAAAGTCCCGCAAGATTGATTCTTCCATCATTCTTCTTCTTTTTCCCTTTTAATCACTTAGTATTGATTTCATTTATTCAGTCAGTCGTTTGTTTGTTTAGTAGAGAATTGTGTATTTTGTTATACACTGCGCTAACAGATTTATCTTTGGGATTATAAAAGAAGAAGCATTTTAGCTTGTGTCAAGTCCACTCAGAGGATGAGTTGTGCTTAGTGTGGCTCAGGAGAGGACATAATCCAAACTCCCTAATTTCCCAGCATTTTCACATAGAAATCCACTTATCTGTCGTGCATTAGCCCTCTCACCCGGCAACAGTTTCTTAGCAACGGTCATGCCTAGTCTGGTAAGGGTAATCAGAAGTGCCAAGGTGTGAATATACAGTAGATATTGTCTAGAACAGCATTTCTAAGAGTTGAGATACACGGTTTTATTTTGTATGCGTTATGTGGAGGAAAGCACGGCTGCTTTCTTTCATTATTCGGTCGAGATAAAGTTCGGAGGCTTGATGAAAAACAATTGGAAGATTTAACCAAAAGCGCCAAGGGTTTGCTGGTTTAGGGGAGCAACAGCTAGTTTATCAAATATTGATCAAAGGAAAAGTAAGCCCGCAGGGACAACATCACACTTGTTGAAAAGTCTTTTTTTTTTTCTCCCCATCGCTGGAAAGTTTCGTAACTAGACTTTTTACAGAAGTTGCAAACCAGTGACCGATGATGCTGACAAAGATACAGTCATATTTTGACTTGATTCAAGAGATAGAAAAAGAAATATTAAGTCATAATCATTTAAAAAATATAATTTATGAAATATTAATATTATAAATAACGCATATGCTCAATAAACATTACACATGCTCACACGCGCGCACATAACTATATGCAAATAAAAAGTTGTGTAAAACAATACAAAAAATAATAGTAAGTATAAATTAGAAATATTAGAAATTATTCTACTGTTTGAAATATATGAATTGTGTATATATTCTTAGTAAAAACAGTTATTAATAATATAAAAAAATACTACACACACAATAGTATGTCACTGTAACTAAAAAACGATTTAGAGATTTCAGAGATTCTAATTAATCTGCAGAATATTATTTAGATCAAGTTAAATTTCATCTTTTTGTTTGTAATGACCTCAATTCTTCTTTTTCTCTCCCCAGAACACAGCAACGTTTTTTTCGTAAATGTGCTGTTGGGATGTTTTTACTACTTAAAAATAATCAAATGGGCTTTTTACCCTACGGGGTGCCCTAAATTGCACCCTAACCGTGAATTTTGTCAAATCGTTTGTTTTAATTCATTCACTTATTCTAATTCCTCTCGTAGTTTGACTTTAAAAACATTTAAACGGATGTGCATGAGGCAGCAACCGCCTGAAGGCAGCGCATCAGAATTTCTTCACTCGGAGTCCTCCAATCAGACGTCGCAGTGGGCTTGCGGTGCCAACTGCTGCAGGAGTGTCTGGGCGGAGGAAGTAATTAAACCCCGTCTCTGCGTGATCGCTGCGTCTCTGTTCGGCACCCAGTGGCCTCAATCTCTACATCTGTTCTGCTCTCGCTCCCTCCAGCCTCTCGAAGTGGGCGGGATATTTTGTAATCCTGTAGGTTACGAGGGTTCGCTCGGGATTCCAGCTGGGCTGAGAGCATCCGAATCCCACGTCCTCCGCTGACTGCCGAGTACCTGTCACGGGCGCTCACAGGTGGCCCGTGTGGCTTCCCGGGAAGGCCCGGGGTGAGAGGTTATCCAAACAGCAGATGGTATTGCTGGCCACTGTGGGGCCGTGCAGCGGTTGGACACCGGCGGCATTCAAATTCACTTTCTCTCTGCTTTCATTTGCATTTAATTCACTCTTACTCTGTGGAGGAAAATCAGGAAAATGGACCTGTCACAAACCCTCAACCCCTAAACCTAACCCCAACATAAACCTGCATTTTACATGTTCATTTAATGTTTCATAAGCTGTCAACTGGGAAAGTTCACTCAAATTTCTAGTTATCATTTACTGACCTTACATTTATGCAAAACCTATATATATTTTTCTTTCTCTCTCTTTTTTCCTACAGATTTGAAGAATGTTATTGTCAGGAACTTTCATTCACTCGCCACCAGATCTCACTCTCTCGTTATTCTCACTCTCACGCCACATAAATCTGTTGCTCGTTCGTTTGGACTACATTTCCCATGATCCACTGCACTGATAGCACACACGCACACACAGCTGCACTCAATTACACACACAGTATAAATAACAGTTTCAGCCTCTGCTCCACGGCGAGTGTTGTCTAGCATATATCGCGCTCCCAGCGAGAGCAACTCTACGAATCCATTCAGTGTTTATTTTCTGTTTAGTTTCCAGTATTGTTCTGCGTTTGTCACTCTCCTAATAATAACTGCTTTACGGAGCCTGTTTCTTGTTTTCTTAGTTTTGTGGCACTGTGGAAAGAGTTTGCTTTTCTATTGGTTTTCTTTTTGAAAAGTCTTGAATGTGTACTAAAAAGAAGCCAAATAAACCGGCAGGCAATGCATTTACAAGATATAATCAAAGTTACGTTTTTATAATAAATATTAAACGGCATATAAAATATAAATCAACAACTCTTGATCTACATCTAGCTAATTGTTATAGCACCCAAAAGGTAGGCTAACGTAAATAACGTTAAGATGGTATTAGTTTGTGAAACATGAGCTTATTTTTATTACAAAACCCATGAAAGTTACTTTTTAAGCAGAAGGCAAAAACTTTACTCAAGTAAAATGTTATATTATAATAAAATGTCTGTTTGCTGACGTTTTAAAGTTCAAATATGAACTTCGCTAAAACAAAAAAAGTTCTGTCGCTACCAACAGAGTTCAATAGAAATAATGAGAACGACCATAGTTAGCTAACAATGCTTTTAAGAAACGCTCCTCAAAAGCGGCATGTTGAATTTGTCCATGATCAGTTTAAAATTTTGACGCACATATTGCGCTTCCTTATAATTAACATTGCCCAATGACATAATATCTCAAAAATTAAATACATTTAATTAATTTATTTCTTCTAGGCTACTGTTGGGGGTCTTCTGATGGCCGACGAGCCCTAAGCAGCCGTTTAGTTCGCTCACGCCTTGGGCTTGCTCTGCCGTGGACAAACGTACATGGCTTTTTTTTTTTTTCGGAGTGCCCTCTGGTTTTCTGCTATATACCTGTTTGCCATGGTTTTGACCCTGCCTCCGAATAAAAGTTTGCACTCGGATCCGCACACTTCTCAACTCGTCAGCTCTGTTACAGATTTTAAATAAGCAGTTGGTGGTAGCCATTCACTTTATTTATTTATTGAATTTTTTTTGTTTTAAGAAAAATAACTTTAACGATAACGAGCGTGAGGTTTTGTTAAATCAATAAGGAGGCTGAAAAGCCATTCATCAGTCTCAGCAAACATCTCTCTCCTTAGAGCGTGCGTCACAAAGTGTGCCATGCCTCCAAACACAAGGTGAGATGCAATAATCATCAATCAGGTGATTTGTTGTTTAGACCTCTAATTATGTTTTATTATCAATTTTTAATGTCTAGTTACTTTTCAGCCACCCTGTAAGTAAAATATCTAATTATATGTAGGGATCTTTATACATGCTTATAAGTTACACCATATCTATCTATCTATCTATCTATCTATCTATCTATCTATCTATCTATCTATCTATCTATCTATCTATCTATCTATCTATCGAAAAAAAAAGCTATTCTCACTATTCTAATTATTTTTTGTTTTAAAGCTTTGCAAATCCTTATTTTGTATAATTGCAAAAAAACTGACTTTCAGCATGTATTCAGTATCAAAATAAACTGCAGCTCAAACAAACCTCCACCCTGAATCTTTGTTTCAAATATTTGCATAAATTGACTGAAACAAATTTACTCTGCCAAGTGCACAAATGCAATCCTCCTGTGATAAATGTATGCGTATTTTAACGCACTGCCACAAAACTAGAGATCTAATTCACAATATGCATCTTTTTTTTTTCCCATTCACTTATGAAATAGGTTTGAGGGTTCCGGCAAGCCGCCACATCAATTATTTGCAGAGAGAGAAATAATGAATTTTAGTTGGTTGTGCATTTGAGTGTGTACAGAACACTGCTTTTTCCTCTTCGGATGATATTCTTATCAGCACATGTTTTTTTATTATTATTTTTTTTTTATGGCATCTCCGCGTACATAGCCGAAAACAGGTAAACATCAGGAACATTTGACTCCATAAGCAGCGGAAGCAAATTAGTTTTTGTCATTCTCAAATACATAGGCGCTCAATTGAATGTTAAAAGATTAAAATGCAATTAATTTGCTCCCAAATTAATAAGCAGTTGATCCAAGTACTTTTTTTTTTATGTCAGGTGGGACTTTGATGTACAGAAACATTAATGCGTTATCTCATTATCATTCGAGTGGAGATTTTAAAGACAGATTGTTAATTGAGGTGCGACATGCTGTCTGAACACGCAAATTATTTTTAAATTAAAAGGAATGTTGAGTTCAACACAAGTTAAGCTCGATCAACAGCATCCATGCCGTCAGTTACTGCTTAAAAATAATTTCACCTTATGCTTTGGATTGTAAAACAAGCAAAAAAAATGTGCTCGCATCAAAGGATTTACAATGGAGGTCTAAAAGGCAAGGCATTGGACGGCACTGAAGGGATAGCTCGCCCGAAAATGTGCTTAAAACGCGCTCATCCTCAGGCCGAGATGCAGACAAGTATGTTTCTTCGTCAAACTATAAGAAACACTGTTATATCAGTTGCTCAGCAATGGATCCTGTGCCGTCAGAATGAGGGTCGACTCTAGTCTTGTGAAGCAAAAAGATGCTTGTTTATAAGAAACAGATATATCTTTTTAACCATCGTCTCTGTCCAAAATAACTGTCCACAATGCCTGTTTGCATTGGAATTAAATCGGTAATTAATCGGCCCCGTTTCATTGTTAAAATGAATCGCACAACATTACTGATCGGATAACATTTACTTTTTTGATTTTAAAGCCTTTAGTTTGTCTTGGCCCATTGAAGTGCATTAGTGAAAGCACGCGGCCTCAAACGCTGTCGATAGAGATTAACTGGTATCGAACAGAACATTCCTTTAATGCCATTATAACACTGCTGTAGTCATTAAACATTTTGAACTGTGCAGCCTGACCACATAAATACTAAACTGCTAAACAATCAATCAACCGTATTGAGCCACAGTATAAGCTTTAGTACGAATTATATCACGGTCATCCTTTCTGAGAGCTATTCTGGGAGTTATTTTTGTCTTTTGAAAGATAAATAAATAAATGTGTCGTTGTTTCCGGCACTTTTATTAAACAGTAGTGCTTTTATTTTCAACTAAAAATACTAAATACAATTTTTGCTGACTGAAATGAAGTGTAAATATAAATAAGTACAGAAATTAGAAGGGAGGTTAATTAGAAATGGCAACAAACTAAATAAAATGTATTTATGTGTATATATGTGTATTTATGTATGTGCTGCATACATTTTTTTTTTAGCTTTTTGTTATTCCCGTTATACTCATTCTCATAAAAAAAGAAAAAAACGCCTGATAATCATGCCTGATTTTTTTTTTCGCAAAATTGCAGTATAATAAGAAATTTGCAAAGATATAAAAAAATACATATATATAATGTGTATGTATATATATATATATATATATATATATATATATATATATATATATATATATATATATATATATATATATATATATATATATATATATATATATATGTGTATGTGTGTGTGTGTGTGTGTGTGTGTGTGTGTTACTAAGGAAAGGCACTAATTAAGAAAACTGTAATTTAAAACCAAAATAAAAGAAGGAAAAAAAAATGTTTAAAACATGCCTTATGCTGTTTGCTAAATGCACCGCATGTACAAACTTTCCCACAGATCCCAAACTTTGAAATCCTGGCATATTAATGCTGTTTAAAACCCTCAAGCACCGTTTTTTTCTCAATTATTCAAAAGTACCCATAATCCTCTTGTAATGCATAAAGGTTCTGTTGGGAATTTTAGAAGCAGCATTCATTGCCGTAGCCCGAACAGATTGTTGGCAACACCGATAACATCCACGACGGGATGTCCAATCCAAGATTATACACGCCCATATGCTGGCCTCCTCTCTCCGGTGGGACAGCAGTGATAGACAGCGCAGCTTTCACCGGCGCTCCACCTCAGTCTTTTTCTGACTGCTATACTGAAAAAGTAAGAAGTGAAAATGGCTACCTCATCTATTAAACACGAGCATGGCAGGCTGGGATAGAGAGATGGAGGTGAGGAACTGAGAGAAAGAAAGACAGTCGGAAAAAGAGAGGCTGGGGGAAAGTGAGAGACAGAAATGGAGAGGGAGCTGGGAAAAAAAAGATATATTGAGAGGTGGAGAGAGAAATATCAGTGGGAATGGAGGCAGGTTGGCTGGTCTGTGACAGCGCTGATGGATGATGTGTTGAATATGGCCTTTTCAAACTAAAGGTACAGGGCTACTCTCTGCGAAGATACTGGTCTAAATCATCCAGCACTTCCTGTTACTCTCATGGGCACATATGGTATTGTTTTCTGTGTGTGTCTGTGTGTGTGTGTTTTAAGACTGTAAAGACAAGTTCTCTATGAATGAAACACTGAAAATTAAAGGCTTATGTAGGGACATCTCAATGTTTTGTGCTGCAACAATTTTTGAGCGCATATGTATGTATGTGTGTATGTATGTGTGTGTATATATATATATGTGTGTGTATATATATATATATATATATATATATATATATATATATATATATATATATATATGATGTATAAACATTTGACAATAAATTGTAAAAAAGTTAATAAAAAACAAAAAAATTCTCATTAAGTTAAAATGATAATTAAATATAGAGTATAATAAAGTTAAAAATGAAAAATATATTGACAGTGACATTTTTACAGGCACCTTTTACCATCGCTGCCCCCCAAAAAAGCCCTTTCTGATTAGCCAACTAATATCCCTTTAATATTGCATTGAAAAAGTGTGCTTAGAAAGCAGAAGGAAATGGCAGAGATTGGCTGCTTTTTGCAGAGAGCTGCTCTTTCCTCTTTCCTGTGAAAAGCTTACAGGACATTACAGCGCTATTGAGCCCAAGTGTGAGAAATCCTTGCTGAGGTGGCTTTTCTGAAGCGTTAGAAGTAGCGCTGGTGCCTCTTTCTGTGTCCAAAGGCGACAAACCTCCCTGTGTGAAATCATTCTGCAGGACTGTACATAAGTGCTGGGATTGAAGTCAACATTGAGCTTATTTCACAGCTTGATATATCTAAAATATGACTTCAAGTCACTAAACAATCACCTAATTATTTGCCACAACACTTTAGCAAGCTGTCAACCGCATAGAAACATGATCAAATCCTGTCAAAACACCCTAGTAACATCATCGCAACATTCTAAAAAAAACTCCATAGCAACCCTATTGCAACTCCCCAACTCAACTATTGGGTCGATTTTAAAAATTTGTATCAGTAAGCAACCAGCTAACAATTATTCAGGATACCCTAGTAACAACATAGAAGCACTCTAAAAACACCTTGAATATCTTAGCAACCGAATAAACTAGTGGATGGGTCCTTTTAACCTGTGCCAATAAGCAACCACTTAACATCTATCTAGAACACCCTAGCAACTGTATAACAATATTTTAAAATCCTGTAAAAACACCCTAGCATCAACATAGCTACACTAATTACGGCCCACCCACCCTCCATGACCGAGTTTGGACCGCTCTGCCCTAGCAATCCCATAGCAACACCCTGAACTAGTAGGTGGGTTTGTTAAACCTGTGTCAGTAAGCAACTACCTAACAATTATCCAGAAGACCCTAGCAACTTCATAGCAACACCATGAACTTGTGACTTGTGTGTGACTTCTTTTGACCTGTGTCAGTAAGCAACCACCTAACAATTATCTAGAACACCCTAACGACCCCATACCAATTCATAGCAGGTTTTTTTTTTTTTTTAAATATCCAGAACACCCTAGCAACAACGTAAAAACATCCCCGAACACCCTCACACTGCGGCAGTGAATTGTACGGTAGTGCACAGACACCCCCATTTTCTTCAGATCAAAAACACGTTCTTTGCATCCAGTTATTCTTTGCATTTTGTCTTAATCTTTTGGAAAAACGCATACTAGCAATTTTGTTTGCGTGTGCGAGTGTGTACTTTGTTCGTCTAGCGAGCTTATCAACATTCCAGCGTGACCGGGGTTTAACAGGGTATGAACGTCTATGTAATTGGCATGCCTCGCTGATGTGTAATTTTGCTTGTCAAGGAGATTGACGTTTATTAAATTTAGCTAACACTCCAACCGTTCTTCTCTTCTCTGAGAACTCGAGAGTGGCAGGCCGAAGACGAGCGAATAACCAAAGCTCCAACATAACACTTATTGACCAGATAAACAAACCGGCTCAAATGTGAATTTAAAATGAGTATTTATAAACTAACATAAAACCCAACCGAGATATAAAACCACAGTCGGTTTTCTCCTTCTAATGGGAGTGTGTTTATCGGTGACTAACGGTAAGTAATGAGACAGTTTGTTGGAATTGCTTTAACTGATTTTGTTTGAAAGATTCACTCTGGCGCGAACAAAAACTACGTATATTAGATTTCGTCTCCCTCTACTGATCAGGGAAATATTGTAGTCAATGGTCCATGAACGCTCTGCGAAAAGCTTTACGTTTGAACTGCTTTCGAATCAACAAGTAACCCATCTTAATTGTCATCTTAATGCCTTTTATTTATGGCGCATTTAACTTATAATTGTAACAGCTTGATGAGAAAATGGCAAAATGTTTAAAGTGATAACTGCAGGAGCTAAAAGTAGATTATACTTACTCAAAAACAGTAGGAGCTGGAGGAGAAACCGAAAAAGATGTAAATTATGCACTATGTGAATAGTATCGAGCCAGATTATTTCTCTAACAGAACTCTTCAGAACTCTACAAAGGCAGTTGAGGAGGAATGTGAAAAAAAGAGATAATCTCCAACTTGCTTATAGTGAGACGTAAGGCATAGAAAGAGAGAAACACAACACAAGGTACGGCGTTAATAAAGTTCAAAAATAGGTCAAGCATTTGTCACTTCGTTCATTTGAGGGGGTCTATATCTGTGTTCCAGTCACAAGAAAAATAGTCGCATCCCACCAGGCACCAGACATCTGTATTTGTTGAACGTGATTTTGGACAGACGTCGCATTTGAAAACCAGTTAAAAATCATGTTGACGTCAGTATTTGACATCAATTTGATGTTGACTTATCGTTGGATTTTGATTACACAACCTAAAAACAACAAATCAATGTCGGCTGACCTCTATATTGGACACCAATAAACATTGACGTTAAACATTGAACTTACGCTGAATTTTGTCGCAACCAAAAAATATCAACGTCCTATGACATTGTGCGTCTGCTGGGATAACCGTTAATTTTGTTGTTCAGGTTTAGAGGACTTGGAATGTATTTATTTATTAATTTTTCCATCCAGTCATCCTACCTATTAAGTATCGACTGTCCTTATGTGGAAGAAAGCTGAGAAGATTTCTCCCTTTTGTGTTCCACAGAAAAAAAATAACAAGATACAGGTTCGGAGCAGCATGAGGTTGAGCAAATAATGTCAGGATTTTTCATTTCTGCGTGAACCATCCCCTTAAGATTCTCTTGTGTAATTGAATAACATCCTGATAATGAATACCTCCACTGGCTACGCACTAAACACGAAGGTACCCAAGGCCACCATCTCATCGTGCCAGACTCTGGGCTGCATTCAAGAGCTGCAAATCAATGTGAAGCCTGAACACAGGCACAGGTGATTCACCTCGGCTCCTGCTGAATTATGCATGAGTCACCTGAGGAATCCATTCACTATTTTGTCTCATTGCAGCATGAATAAGCATGACGCTGATACAACAGGCAAATAACATTTCATTCATTATGCAAACACCTGGGGATGCCGCTGTGGATTCAGGGCTCTCTCAGAGGAGCGCCGGTGACTGGAGTTCCCGTTCGGCTGCGTTTTGTCAAAGTTGCTGATGAACTTTAATGGATCCGGAGCAGCACCCCTGAGGCTTCCTGCACTCATTTTATTGTTGTTTGCTCTACCCGTTTAATTAAATATGCAGTGGCTGGCAACTTCAGCTGAGGAAAGTAGGGGACATTCTCTATATTTTTCTTTTATGTCTTTTTTTTTTTTTTTTTGCCGTTTTCATGCTATTTGAAATTAGTTTTTTTTTGTAAATATGCCTGACAAGATTGTTTCAATGAATTACATTTTAAATAAATAGATAAATTTTGTAAATCAGGGAAAAATGTGTGATTTATATTCTGTGGCTCAGAAAAATTAATAAATATATATATATATATATATATATATATATATATATATATATATATATATATATATATATATATATATATATTAGAAATGCTACACAGTCAGTTACTTAGAGTTACTTAGAGTTACTTATACTTAGAGCTATAAAAAGAATAAATTAAATGCATTTGAAATGCAATCAGTTTTATTTTGGCTCACTGATGTGTGACTTCACTGCATCTGTTGTAAAGATAAATTAATTTTAATGTCATACTAAAGTGTTGCACACCACTGCACACTTGTCAGTTTAGCTTTTACGTAGGCAAATTATAACTCAACATATTTCAGGATGATGCCTTTATGTACTTTGTGTTTTAGACATTTTTATTGCCATAGCAACGAAACCTGAAAAATGCATCAATGAAATGTGAAAGTGAGTGTGTTGTCTTTTGTTTTACAGTTTACATTTAATTTATGATGAATAGAGCAAGCAACACGGCAAAAAGCCACACAATCACAAAATACTAGTATATTGTGAGTAAACTTATTGTCAATACAGTGAATGTATTATTATTATTATTATTATTATAGAAATTCTTCTCAGATTTAGGGTAGATCATGACCTCAAAATTATTTATTTTAGTTTATTTATTTAATATTTTATTGTGTGTGTGTGTGTGTGTATAATATATTTTTAAATATATGTTTTAAAACATTACTTATTATTGTCATACAAAGCTTAATTTTCAGTATCATTTCTCCAGTTATCAGTGTCACACAATAGTTTATTTAATTAATATTTATTTTATTATTTTTAATAAATACATAAATATTGAAATAATAAATGGGTAAATATTTTAGCATTTTAAAAGTATACATTTTTCTTTAAAAAATCTTTTGACACGTCAATAGCATTTCGATTTTTAGATGCTCTCCGTACATTTACGCTGTTTCTTTATATAGTATTCTTCTTTAAAATACTAATGAAATCTGGCTGCAATTAATCAAATTAAAATTGCGATTGCAATTTGACGATCAAATTAAACAATTGAGTTTGACTGCAATTAAACAATCAAATTAAAATTGCGATGCAGTTTGATAGAAAAAGTGTGTTAAAACTGGCGTAACCCATATTCATTCATGCTTGGAAACTCTAATTGTGAGAATGGAAGTATAGTAACTTCTCTCCCTGGATTTGGGAGGAATTCTGCGGAGAATAGCTTCTTGCTCCAAAGCCAAAAACCATTCTTCGCTCTTCTTTGTTCCGTGCACCGAATCCGAGACTTTGTGGTAGAAAACACATCTGCTGCTTTTGGACTTCAACTGCGCTTTTGTGCAACTGTACATAGGGGAAAAAACAAAGAAAAGCGTAAGAGAGGGTTAGAGAGACGGAGCGAGAGAAACCATTTAAACAAATAAATAAAACACACAGCTGAAAATATAGGGCAATGAATATTCATGCCCTTGTGTGCTCTGACAAGCAAACTGAAATGGCTTTTCTGTGTCTGCAGACATGCACCCTGTTCCTTTTGTCTGCTAACAGTATTTGCCCGATTGCGTTTTCCGTTTGTGAATGGTTTGTTTGCTAAGAGCCTGGCACCCATTTAAAGACACTGCTTAATCCTCCATCACGAAGAAGAGAAGAAAGCGAAACAATGAGCAGGGTAATGTGCTACTGCTATATCAGCCGTTCCTTCTCAATAGACCTTCTACATGGGATGTTTGTCTGCTGTAATCTTCTGGATTTGTTTCAAAAGGAGGAAATGGAACGGGCTTCTCTTGAAGTTGTAAATCGCAAAAAAGACGACACGCCGCGCCGCAGACACCCGAATAAAGCTCTTCATTTGAAGAAAAGAAAAATGACACCAGTTGTTTTATTTTCGAGGATATCTCTGATTCACTGTGTCAGACTTTAAGCAATAATTTATCAAGGAGCAGCAGAATGCTGCGCAGTTTCATGTCGGTTTCTGTTTCATGTGTGCATGGCTGCCTTTTGAAAGCTATATGTTGTAATACAAAAATAGTGTGTAAGCATTAAAACGGGAGCTGGCTGTCACATTCTTCCTGATAAAAGTGCAATTAAAAAATGTGTGAAAATGCATGCGTTTTTGCTTGTAATGACAGGTTCTTATTATGAGAAGCTATCATATATTTAGTTTAAACACTAGTTACTATTTATTTAGCCAAGTACAGCTTTAAATATGGATGGATGGATGGATTTTATTATTAAATGTACAAATATTTTGATCAATACATTTTTTTTAAAAGCAGTAAAAGTATTTTATCTAATTTCAGTTTGACATTTGTATAGTATTACATATATTATTAAATGTAGCATAAATGTCAAGTAATATATAAGCAATAATAAGATATATATATGATATACAGTTTCATAAATTGTGCACAAGTACCTTATATTTAATACCAAATGATGGCATTAAATATGGCATCTTCTCGAATCAACTAACGATTCCAATACTCAACTGAGATTTTTTTTTTCCCACAATGAATGTGAAAATATTAACAATTAGTCAAAATTAATAAGTGAGCTATTTTTTTATTTTTTATTTTTTTGGTTTTTCAACTTGGGTTGAACCAATAAAATGACCGCTGTTGGACTGTGTTGAAATTCCACTCCCTGTCATTCCTATTATTTCTAATTTGTTGGGATGCTGCCAATTCAATTCAAAATCATGGATCCAAAAGGAACCTGCTCTCATATTCAGAATTCTGTCCAATCGAGTGTAAACAGCGTGTCTGTTTAATTTTCCGGCTCTTTGTGAAAATCGTACCTGTTCTATTTCAGATGCGCTACATCTGTAAGTTTCTGTTGCCCTTGACTTTCACATCTCGGTTGTGTTATACCTCAAAGACGTATCCTCATCCTCTTGGGCATCCATTCTGAGGCTTTCAACAGAAATCCAGAATTTCTCTATAGGTGAAAAGATCAAAGCAAAAAGAGACGAGAAAAGGTGAAAGAAAGTGCGAGGAGTGGGAAAATGAATTTCACGTAGGACCGTAAATAAAGATATTTTTTTTTGTTCTTTTTGTTTGCACCATTGTAGAGCCGTCTTCCTTTTCTCAGATTTTTAACGCCCGATCCGTGTCTAGTCACCTTGAATCATCAAAACCAAATGCGCTGTATTAAAAAAACACAATTTCCTCCCCGTTACAACTTTAGCGTTTTACATCTCTATGAATATTTCACATCTTTGAGTAATACCGGATTCTTAACAATGTATAAAAACCTCTGGAAGAGATGACGGCCTGTTGAAATAGTTAGAGCAAGAGCACAGGTGGATTCAAAAAATCGCCGAATCCGTTTTGCCCGCTCAGCCAGCAAGATGGGACTACAGCGCCCATATTCTTATGAAAGTAAATGATTTCTTCCATCTCCCCTTCAAGGTTATCAGAACTGAACACAGGCCCCGGTTCTCTGCGGGGCTTCTGTTTTCAGGGCATTGTGCGGAGGAAATGAAAGAGATACTATCAGCCTCGCCACTGGATCACCGCACGAACGCTCATAATGTTTCTGTCAGCCGTCCGATGCGGCTCTGGTTCTCTTATGAATCATTTAGACGTATGCATGTCCCTAAACATGTAAACAAAGCTTGAGCTGAAACGGCAGGTTTTTGGCCGTGCGCTGTTAAGCTTAGCTCAGTCACTGCGAAGCATAGTTGTTTGCGAATCTGTTATGCTGATGACTTTCCGTGATAAGCGAGGAAGGAGCTGAATGGGTCGCTTTCTTTGAATAGATTTGTAGTTTAAAAAAAACCAAAAAAAAACATCATGTTTGACAGTGCTAATGCATAAGTCTTTTCTATAAGAATGAATGTGTGTGTGTGTGTGTGTATTACTGCTATCAAACTATTATTAATCCCACACACACACACACACACACACACACACACACACACACAAAGTAAATTTATAAAATATAAAAAAATACACAGAGCACATCCGTTTCTCTGAAAATAATCACACAACATCAAGCAATCAGATTCAAGTATTAAACCCCCCTAGTGTAATATATGAAGATTTCTAAGGATCTAGTTTTCTGTTTTTGCAAATTAACATACATATACCAATTTAGGACAGTCACGTAATGATGATTGCGTCACGTTCAACAACAAGCATGTAAACCCAGTACGCGTTAGAAGAAACAGATGGCCAAATCGTATGGGCCGGGAACAGTTGGACCTAATTAACCTTTCTTTCAATGAAGGCAATGATGTCAGAGGAGTGATGTCACCAGAGATTGAGAGCTCGAAAGCAGAGCAGGCCAGGTTGAGGGTAACCAATAAGATATAAATGTGCATGTGTGTGTGTGTGTGTGTGTGTGTTTGTGAGACAAAGAAAGAGGCCTCAGATGGCCAGACCAACTCACAGACCTTTCGGCTTGACAGATGAAATGGCAAAGCCGAGGTCAATGTAGCTGTCAAAACAACGAGTGCGTTGAGCTTGAAGTTCACCGTACTGTAGTCCATCAGCGATTCATCTCAGGCTCCCGTGAAAAGTAACAAGAAATGACAAAGTTCAAACGCATTGAAGGAGCTCCCATAATGCTCTTTCCATAAAGAAGGACCACTTAGTATGAGTCCAGAAAGCAGGAACCAAACCGTTATTTTGTAGCGTAATGGATGGCTGACCACTGCTGTTTCCGCATTAGAGACTCAAGCAGCTGCGGGAAACACCTTCTAACGCTTAAAACTCATTACCAGACCATTATAAGGATACACCTTAGCACCTGCGAAAACAGGTGCGGATCCACTATAAGAGTGCATTATCTGCTCAGCTGGTGGAAAAAAACTAAATAACACAACAAAGGGAAAAATGTCAGACTGGTTGGTCCATCAGTGAGATGTTACAAGGTGAAGGGGATAGCGTAAAACCAGATGTATCACTGGTTCTTTCATTGTGCTTAAAACCAGCTGGCCCCTTTTTAAGCCTTTTATATACATTAGCTGAAACATCTGAATTCCCATAGCGCACCGCGGTCTTGGTATCGCTTCACGTACGTCACAGCTTCTGTTGAGTCATTTTTTATTTTGTTCTGTTTATTATTGGAGAATGAAGTTCTTTATCTGAATACATCAATTATTTCTTCAAGATACTTCACTTGACCCACGTGACGTTTTGTGATACTGGATAGCAACAGAAAATCACATGCACATAATTAAAGGTGGTAAATGTAAGCAGGGGCGAAAAAAGTAGTCTAATCTACTAGCATTTCATGCGATATTTATATTGAAAAAAGTACATATGGAAGATTAATTATTTTGGGTAATAATTAAGAAGCTGTGTATCTTTTTCCCCCTTCAGATAGCAACATAACTCAAGTACATAAAAAAGAGTTTGAGTTTCAAAGGACAAGCCCCTGCAAAGTGAGAAATACATATTTTTGACTAATTAGCTGTTTTGCTCGTTCTGTTTTTTGATACTTGATGTGAGTCAGCTCAGTGATTTTACAGTTATGCGTGGGGATTAACTTTCTAAACTTTGCATCTAGGATATTATTAAAAAACTCTTAATTATGCAGGTTCCGATGCATTCATCATCATTTTTTTGAGTCAGTGGAAAACCGAAACATTTTCAGAATTTTATATATATAGAATTACATATTTAATTTTTTGGGAAACAATTATAAAAAAAAAAAAAAAAACATACACAAAAAAGACATAATATTCACAATCACACTTCTTTATTGAATTAGTTTAGTAACATAACTAACAATATTTGTAATAATTTATTTTCACATTTAAAATATTTTAAAGGATTTATTTCGGTAAGATTATCTTGAAATGAAAACTCTGTTACCCTTGTGTCGTTTCAAACCTGTAAGACCTTCGCAACAAAAATAAAAATATTTTGATGGAATCTGAGAGGTTTTTGACCCTGCAAACCCAACAATGCAACTGAAACGTTCAAGGCCCAGAAAGGTCATCAAGACATTGTTAAAGTAGTCCACGTGGCTTCAGTGATTCAGTCATAATTTAATGAAGCTATGTTTGTTTGTTTTTTATTTGTGTTCCATTTGGAATGACATGAGGGTGAGTAATTAATGACAGATTTTTTTGTTTTGCTTGGGTGAACTATCCATTTAATGTTAAAAAAATATTCTCACACTTTGATTATATATAAAAAATGTATGATGTATCTGAGTCTTGGAGAAGAATAAATCTATAAAACTTAGACTTCTGTAATCTAATATTTATAAAACACCAAATAAAAAGCAAAAATAAGTAATAAAGGAGTGATCAACAGTTTTCGATAGTTTTAATGTGACCTTCATATGACAAAAAGAAAAAGTAGAAAGTCGAAATCCGCTTTAATAAAAATTCACATAAATCCACTTAAATCCTTCGTGCTCTGTTTTGGTTGCAGAAAAATCGATTTTTGCGGGAAAGTCAAAGAACTGGCCGGTTTCTTTTAATGCATTCGAAATGCACCAACGATTAAAATTTAACTTGAGTATAATTACAATGAGACGTCTTTTTTATTTCAGAGAAATATCAACTCAATTTAAATTGATCTCATTCAAATTGTCTGCTAAGTTTACTCAAGCGGCGAGGGGTGGCTTAAGGACAGAGAGCGGTGCAACATGTCATGTGACTGAGCCAAGATCGATGCTAACCTTTGCTCCGCGCTTTGTTCGAGCTGCAACAGCGGCCTGTGAATAATTTGTTACCCTCGCGATCAATAGCTACACTTATAAAGATACCAGTTGTACGCTGCTGGGATTAATCTGGAATCTTTTCTAGCAAGTATTCCTCCCCTTTATCTCCCAAACTATGGGATGGCGTCTGTTGATTTCCAGGTCCTGGTAAAATCAATGGTGCAGGTAGATCAAACGGCCCACAATCAGTGACTAATGATGTCTACCGGACCCTTGGGCCGTTGACATTGATGTTACTGTGATATCGAGAATAGTAAATTAAACTTGACCTGCTTTACGCCGATCTTAACCTGCGTTTCAGGTACTCGCATAGTGTTTGTTGCTTGGAGAGACACAAAAGTGGGATTCACTAGTTCGTCTTTGGTTTTTAGATTCTTATTTTCTCTGTTTTTTTTTAATTTAAGCGAACAGGCACAAGCGCTTCAAGCGCTCTTAATAGCTTCGTAGGTGGCAAAAACGTCTTTGCATGTGTTTGAAAAGCACTTAAGTTTAAAACACTAGTGATTATAAAGCCATTTGTTTTACTGTTTGTGTGCAGTTTGAGTTCTAAAATGAGTCTATTCTCATAACAGACTCTGTGATTTGGTTTCAAGCTGGAATCCCATAGTGCAGCGTTTAGTTCACAGAGCAAAGAACATCAAATACATACTGCTGCAAAACTGCATTAAAATTCTGCAACTGTGCTGCTCTCCTAAGTGCTTTCTTGGCAGATGAAATCTTTGATGAATTACAAAAGACCCTGGACGGAGTGTTATGTTTCAGTGTGTGCGTGAGCGTGGCTCTGTAGCGTGTATATTAGCGAGGTCGGAGACTTTGGTGCGGTCGACAAAGTTTCTCAAACAAAGTCAAGGCCAGTTTTTATGTTTTTATGCGTTTGATAGCACAAGGTTTGTGCTACACCTTGGCTACACTAGACGCAACAGATGGTGTCTGCACTGAAACCTTGTTTTAAAGTAGTAAATCTGTTTAAGAACTGAGATGTATTTTTAACTGCAAATAGTAACCAGAAACAAAAATATTAATTTATGTGAGTTTTTAGTTATGTACGCTGCAAAAAAAAAAAAAAAATTATATATATGTAATGTTTAATTTAATGTTTTGAGTAATTATTTGTGAATGCTAGTAATGCATTATATTCATGTTATATATTTAAACATATATTAAATAAATTTACTTTATAGTTATATAAGCTGAAATATTTTAACAGTATATAATATCAATATTTATGTATGTGTGTGTGTGTATAAATAAATGTGTAAAAATAAATAAATGTGAGTATCAATAAATAAATGAAAATACTAATGCAGTGTTTCTTCTTTAAAATCTCATGCTTAATTATTAGTGTCTGTAAAAAGTTAAATATGTAAATAATCATGTAAAAATACATTGTTCTGTTTTTCCATGCAATAATTTGAATGTAAATTATACTAAAATATAAAAATACAAAAAATTAGAAAGGAAGTGATATTTATCACTTCCTTTCTAATTTTTTGTATTTTTATATTTATAATTTTTTCATCTATCTATCCCTGAATGTTCCTTCGGCACAAATATTATGCAGTTTCTAATTCAGGTTTTTGGAAGATCTGTTACCGCAGTGGAAGTAGATGCTGTTTGTGCAAGTTTTATGTTTTGTATACCTCCTTTTATCTCTGCTTTTTCCCCATCGCTCTTTCTTCAAGAACTTTAGGAGCTCCAACTTTGTGCTTCTTCCACAGAAAGATCACCTTCTTTTTGCTTCTTGGCACAAGAAATCCTAAAATCAATAGCTATCTCTTAAATTTTAGGCGCCACAAAGTATAACAGATTGATTAGGCTATCTCATCTCCTGGGGTTTGGTGGCTGCCTCGCGGCTCTGTTGTTCCCAAATGTTCGGTACGCTTAACTTATGCCGACTTCACAGAGCACATAACGGCAATAATGGCGGTAAACACTTATTTGATGAGCCGGCTGATCAAAAAATTACAGCATGGCTTTGACATCTTAAAAGCGATCGGGCAGCAAACCCACTTGCGGGGCCTGGACAGACTCCTCTGGCTTGAGGCGGAGTTGTGCAGCACCTATCTGTCAATGTGATGGATGACCTTGTTCTCTAGACAGAATAACAACAACAACAACGAAGGAAAAAAATGGGAAGTAAGGTGGCTTGACAGTGATTTGTATGTACAGCGCGGGTGATGCAAGGGTCCGTGTTGGGCCAGGACTGGGACTGCGTGTGCAGTCTCACGGGTTAATTGGAGAGGACACGGACTCTCGAACCGTGGGACGCCAAATCAGGAGAGTGTACGAGCCAAACGTGATCAGGTTTGCAGCGCCTACAAACCGATGGTTGGCCGTCACATGGTTTTCTGAAAATTAAATCTGCGCTGAAATGAGACTTTTATGTGTTGAAGATTAGGTTTGACTCGCAGGCGGGAAGTATTATTGGTTAGGACGTTAACCGGTCATTCTTCACATCTCGTCTTTCCAGACACGCGGAACTGCGCGGTAACTGGCACGCATTTGATATTTTGTTATTTCATTACAGTTTTTTATATTCTGTTGCATTTCGTGGCAACGTCAATTTTGAATTATTAGGGTGTTTTCTGTCTTGCCTTCGGGTGTAGGTCGTCTGAATAACTAGTTGTGATATTGTTCGTAAAGAAAATCGTTAATGTGAACCCAAAAATGCTGCAGGCATGACATATTTTTGAAGGCCAAAAGCTGGAAATGAGCTCTTCCAGATTTTTTTTTGTTGTTGATGTTGATGTTGTTGTTAAATGCCTGACAAAAGATCTGTGATGTAATACAAGCTCAAGATATTTGAATGTTTTATTCTACGAAATAGCATTAGTAATGCACCCTTTGATTTTTATTATTATTTTTTTATAAACATTCATTTAAAAATGTGAAAATGATTGCTAGCAAGTGGCTAAATGGGACTTCAGAAGTTTCTGGTGACTTTAAACATCATCGCACTCATTAGATATACCCTAGTCCACAGCATCATTAAATTTATGATTATGTTCTTGCAAACTATTCTTTTTTTTCAGATTTGTTGGAAGTGTAATAGTGTTGACAGTGAAATCTGATTTACTGTCATTGAGTTTATTTAAAACCGAATCATGCAGAGCTTATTTTTTGCAATATTCCAAAGGCCAATGGAAAAATACTACAGTTTTTTTTGTGTGTTGAGGGAAACAATGTCATGCTAACTATTGGTCAAGATGCATTCTTTGACTTTTTTTTTTATGTCAAGATGTTGTCTTGAAAACACAACTCTAATGGAAGGCAATCATGAAACATCTGATGTGTGTTCCAAAGTCTTCTGATTGTGTTTGCATGAATTTACAAAAGCATAACTTTCCAAAGATGAATTAACTGTGCAGCTAACGCGTATTTAGCTGTTAGCGTGCTAATGTCCACAGCTAAAGTCGTCAAAGCAGAGGTTGTACGTTAGCTAATTTAGCCAAGTTAACCAAGTTAAATTTTGGAATATATACCCTTTTGTTTGCCATAGTTTTTTAATAGATAATTTACCAAAGTTCTCTCATTATTTACTCACTCTAATGACATAAAACGTGCATTGCTTTCTATTTCTACCTTCTACCCAAGTGTCTAGCCAAAAACCAGCTGAACTGTTCCTCAAAATATCTACTTTTGTGTTACACTGGAGAAAGAAACTCATGCAGGTTTTGTACGACATAAGTGTAAGTATATAATACCAGAACTTTAATTTCTGGTTGAACTATCCCTTTAAATAAAACTGATCCTCAAACCTTCGCTCTCACCGATACTCCCTTCATTATAATATCAAATCACAGGGTAATGTGGTGAGTAATTTAAAAAATAAACTCTCATTTAAAAATATTACCTACATAATTTCAGAACAAACATCCTCCTAGTCGTTTCGTGAAGTCTGTATCTCATTTTGCATGCATTAAGGGAATTATGGGCCATTGGAAGATGAAGAGGGTGGCCGCGGCGCTAGGCGAACATGGGAAGTTCATATTTCATTCACTTACGCAGTTACTTGTGGGTCAGTGTGACAGCATTAATGAGCTGTCATTAGAGAGGAAGAGCGAGCGATTGTGAGAGAGACAGGGAGAAGGCTAGTTCTAAGCTGATGAGGTGTAATAGATAAAGGAAAAGACCATTACTAATGGCTAACTGAGTCTAAAGAGACCATCATCCGTGAGGACGAAAGTTATGGGCCCTAATTTTTGAGGCTCAATGCTCTGAAAAAAGTCGCTTTTTAATGCTGCTCATGTCAGTCGTCTTCATTGCATATAATCGACCTTGAACGGCACAACTGTCCACCTTGCTAATTAAATAGATGATATAAAGACACCGTGATTTTATTTCTAGTGACAGGGAACCATTTTTTTTTTTACTCTGCATGAAGAAAAGAGGACATAAAATGACAGCGGTAAAATGCTGGGCTTGACATGCAAATATCTCACGTTATTAGATTCAGTAGCTCCCACATGGATGACGGATTCGTGTTAATAAACGAGCAAACCTAGTTAGGCGACTGCAGACGTACCACAGAAATCGAACACATCATAATCTATCTTAGCATGGCTAGATTTCCCATTTTTCCCAGAACAAAACTGCTTTTAAATCCTAGACATGAATCGTTTGAAATTGGTCCACTTTGTTAGATAATTAAGGAAAAAATGTATTAAAAATCCAAAAACGGTGCCTACTAAAACAATTATTTGCGTGTATGCACTGACTTACTAATAAACATTTCAGGTATCATTGCAAGTATGGCACCAGATGGAATTTGCAGGTCTCAAATCCTATTTTTTTTCAATCTATGCACAAATTTATTTATTTTTATTATGGTATTGAATGCAAATGGTCAGAACTGTTTAGCTGTGCATGCTTATCTACCCTTAAAAAAAGGACAAAAAGTAAATGCCAAATACTCTTATGACACTTTAGATGGTGCAGGTCTATAAAGCAAACTGATAATATCAGGTTTAAATTGGACGGCCCTAGAACATAGACTCCAGGGCTCGACATTAACGCTTCATTAACGCCAGACAAGTAATCTGATTAAAACATCAATAAATAAAAATAAATATACAAACACCAAAACGAAAACAGAGTAAGCGGCGAATAGTGGATATAGCTGTTGTATAATAATGCATGTGATGATATTAAGTTGCCCTGCTGATACGAGGCTCAGGCAGTCTCTTCATGAGAAATAATTAAGTGCAACACAAGAAAAGTCAGCGTGCTGAGATAAAAAATCTAAACAAAGTTTTTATATTTAAAAAGTGTTTGAATTGTGTAAAAAAAAAAAAAAATTAAAGAATCTCATAATATTATTTAATGCAGTTGTATTTTCCACTGTAAGTGATTTCATTTGATAACATATGGATAATAACAGTCACATTATTATAGGTTAATTGAATTTATAGGTCAGATGTAAGAATTTCAAAAGGAAGATGAAGTATTAATGGGATTAATGAAAAATGCCCTTGGATTAAATATAAAAAACTGATTTCTTTGTCACATCTGAGGAGAATATTGCTTCAGATTAAAGCATAATTGCAAACACACATACATACATACATATATATATGATATGCATGTATATAAGCCCAATATAGACCCCCCCCCACATAACAAATTTAACCTCTGTCTAGAACACAAATAAAAAGTTTCTTTTAGTATCTAATACATAGCCTGCAATGTTGTCATTCTCAGATGACCTTTCATTGCAGAAGTTCACAGCCGAGGTGACGGCTACAGTTCGCCCCATGCTGACCACACAAACTGAGTCACAAAAACAGGAAGCCCTTTCACCTCCCTGTCGAGTCTGAGACGCGACCCACCCCTCCGTAGGTACAGAACTCCGTGGAGTTGATCAATCAGAGGTGCGACACATTAATCTGTCTTGACACACCGGCTCTCCCAATGGAGTTCATCTGAAGGGCTGGGATGCGATCCAAAACTCTGCCGGAGTGATGAAGCTGGATTGGCAACAGAGGGTCGAGGTTAGTGTGCGCATTTCAGCAGTAGCACAGATTTAGGGAACTAGCTATAGAAAGAAGTGGGCTAAATTTGAATCGTAATCAGTCATTTCAGTTTCTCAAGGTTTGGGTTTGATTTATAGAATGAATCATGTAATGTGACTGTCAAACAAACCTAAACACTGATATTGGGTTTTGCGAGGTATAAGGGTGGCACAAAGGCTGGTCTTAAAGTTAACATAAAACCTAAATGTTAAACATCCCTGTGTAGGATAAGTCAATGTTATTGTGTGGATTTGTGTAAATTCATAGTGAAGTTTCTTAATTACAGTAATTCAATAAAATCTTTACCTATATCTATCTATAGTAGATCCAAAAAGCTCTCAAGGATTAATTTTATCTTGCGCCTCAATGTATAGCTCACCATGCCGGATTTCATCAGTTAAAATAACACATATGACACCTCCACCTGTGTAAAATTTTGCATTTTGGTACTGTTAAACAAATTGGTTGAGTAAATGATTCTTGTAGTTGATTAAAGATTGAAATGATTCAGATCACTCGCGCATAATGCCAGCCGTTTGTTTGACTCTTGGCTGAATCTTCATTTTTGAACAAATCGGTTAAATCGGTGACCTAATGATTCATTTATATAAAGTGTGTCTTGTTTCATTCATTAAAACGAATCAGTTCATATGAACTGGTTTAGCGAATGAGTAATTACCAAACTCATCAAACAATCAGATTGGAGGGCAGAAATTGTAGTCTATTCATAAATACATGACTTTACAGAGGTAAAATGGTTGTGTGTGCAGTTTCTTAGATTTAAACCATTGAAACTGGCAAGGAGGCATGTTTCAATTTCATAAAAGCCTAAAATAATATACTACGTCTACTGAGAGGAAATAATCTTCGTTCTATAAATCTAATATCGTTTATGGAGGAACCTGTCATTGTCCTTGAGTTTCTCCATTGAACTCTATAGCCCACCTCAGATGAATATATTTGCCCTAAATTTAGCTCTGAACATAATTTCAGAAGATCATCATTTTTATCGACGTTGTCATTGAAATGTCCCAACAAAATTCACAGGAATCTCACTTCATTTCTTGTACAGCTCAATTACTACGGCTGACCAGAGTCAAGATTGAGTGCTTCCTAATACGATCCACTGATTTTTATGAGATGTTCATATTCGCAAGTCCTGCCCAATTTTCTCCACTCTTCTTTTATTGGATGGTCTCTTGGTGGCCTAAATGATTACATGGCACATTTTTGCCGCTTGCTGAAGGAAACTGACAGGTCTGTAATTACTTGTTTAATGAAGCAGACCTCTTAAGACCTGTCGAGAATATTATAAGAGACATTTCAACATTCTGGCCATCACAAAGAATCATCAAAATAAACACAGAATGAAGGACGTATCACTTATTTGTCCTTCAATAGAAAGAGCAAATGACACGCCATTAAATAGACCATTTAGTCTAGCTTGCTCTCTGCACATTATTGCCATATTTTGCCGCATTATGCATTACAAAGAGCAGTCCCTCCTTAATGTGACAGCCAGACTGTCCAGCTTAACAAATAAAAGCGCAAAATCGTGTTTTCAGACACTTTGAAACATCAGAGCTTAATAGAGTCGCACCACAATGTCTCCGACAGAATTACTTCTGGAAAAAATGTGTCTTTGTGTGTTTTTTGTTTGTCTGATATCATTAAGTAGGTCCTAGAGAGGACCACTTCAGGGTTGTGAGTCATTCAGAAATGACTTGAGAATACAGATGCTGTTCTGAATTAAGAAAAGGATTGCAGAATTAAACCACAGTAGAATTTAAATTCATAACATATGACTATCTATCTATCTATCTATCTAGATATAGATAGATAGATAGATAGATAGATAGATAGATAGATAGATAGATAGATAGATAGATAGATAGATAGATAGATAGATAGATAGATAGATAGATAGATAGATAGATAGATTTTTTTTTTTTTAACAACACTGGACCATAAAAAAAAATCCACCTTTTGTTTTACTCTGGATAGCTTCGAGGTCAAAGATGCAGGCCCATTTCAGCATGACACTGAATCAATAATTTACGACTGAGACCTTTCATGAGAGATAGTGGTCTTCAACCCACACTTCACCACTCAAGAAAGATCTGAATCACAGGACCCTCCCATAATTCATCAAGCCCTCAAGATGGCTGGCAAATACGCCGATACGCCAATAGCCAAGAGAGCGACAAGAAGCAGAGATATAGAGAGATCATGTGTGAGTGAACAGACAAAAGAAAGGGGAGGACAAAGGGCATCAGGACCGCCATAAATCAACATCCTTCCAAACTGTCACATTCATTCTGGCTTGATGTCTATTCAGGGCTGGATGGCAGGGAGCACAGACTTCATAAAATTCCTCTAGCTAAGAGTCCGATGGCATGATATTACAGTGGAGAGATACTACAGTCAATTCATCTTTATTTTGGTGATATCTGCTGTGTGAAAACTACTTTTCAAATATAACAGGCCTGAATAGGAGTGGAGACCATATCTCAGACGGTGCAATGTATAGTTTTTCCAACATCCAACATAGAGTTGACAGCTTTGTGTGTGTGTGTGTGTGTGTATATATATATATATATATATATATATATATATATATATATATATATATATATAAGCTCTTTGTAAGCTAAAGATGCACATTAATTGTATTCCTTTATTTTAATTAAAACCAACCACACAATTCATTATACAGTACATAAGCTTTATGCAAAAATTCTCCATTACATAGTGTAGTACAGTACATGTAATTGCTCTAAATGCAATTTTACAAGCAAATTTGAATACTATTTGTTACAAGGTGTTATTAGGTGACACAAGTTTTCTGTAGCCAGGGATGACAATGTATTTTGCCAGCAGCAAGATGACTTGGTTTCTAATATATATATATATATATATATATATATATATATAGTATATTAGTTATTTGCTTACGTTATAAATGCTTCTTACCGCAGGTTAAATTCAGTAGAACAGAGCTATGTGATTGGATGTGAAGGGTTTGAAAATGAGGTGAAATTAGGCCATGATGTCAGCTGAAACAAAATTAAATTATAATACAATTTCTAGACAAATGTTTCTTTGGAATAACAGGCAACAATTTGTACATAATAATACTAGGAACATGCATTCATTTTGCTTATAAACCTGCATTAACATTGTTGCTTCTATAAAACAGAGTTCTTCTGAACAAGAGCTTTACTTGTTCAGAGACAATATTGAAATTTGATAAGAATCATGCATTTATATTATGAAAATAGGTGAAACTGATGCGGTTATAGCAGTGTATATTTCCCCCCTTGTCCTTGGCAAAATGGTACAAAACGTTAATATCAGCATTTGAATTGTACAACATCAATGTTAATCACATAGCTCAACACAGATGTTTGTACTGTTTTGAAGACAAATTAAAGCTTTGCCTTGTTGGCTAGTTCCTTATGCACAGCAAAAGAAACTACATTTCTCTCTGTCATTCACACACATACCCAACAGTTCTTAAAATGGTCCTTTTGGCAAGGACTCATGGAAAGAAGCATCAGAGTTATCCCAAACACTTTTCCCAATCAATTACGAAAAGGGTCAAGTGTTTTGCTCACTTTGACCTGCTTTTAAGACAACTTACATTTGCTGAGCTTCACGAGAGTAGGCTTAATTTCCCTGATGAATCAACTGTTCAGAAAGCCTCGACTGCTAAAGGACTCTTGATGTGACTCAAATAGGTCTGAGTTCCCAGAAATGCTTTAAGTAGAAGACATTTTCAAGAATCTGAGGTAATTCTGCAAGTTCTAACTTCGTTAGGGTCAAGGTTTAAATTATATGGGTGTGTACGTACCTGCCTTAAGGACTTGTAATTTCAGATGTAGTCTGATTGTCTTCATTCAGTGGGTATGCTGAGTGACTCAGATTTCCTTGTCGCAAGCAATTAATGGAGGACTTTTTTACAGCTTTAGGATTGTGATTATGGTTTCTGTAATTACATCGACGGCATCAATGATTAAAACAACTATGCCTGGAAGGTACAACAAAATGGGAGGGAAACTACAGTGTCCCTGATTTTCTCAAGCGCGACCCGCATTCCAGTGCCAAAACCTAGAACCTGGTAGAGGTAAGCAGGACACCCAACTTGTTTTTGTCTACAGAGGTACATGGCGGCCAGGGCCATTTTCAAATGGCCATTTCAGGCCCAGTCCTTGACGTGTGGCACTGTGGGAATGCATGTCCTAAGTGCCCCTTGCTTGTCCATTACTTGGGTTGCCTGGGTAGGCACAAGTTTTAAAAATAACATACCATTGACTTCACATTCACAATTGGCTTTGTACTCACAAGCAACCTTGTGCCCTTAAAGGCTTCGCGCAGCTACAGTATTGACAGTGAATGCTTCAAATTCGCCTCCTCTGAAGGTGTTTATAATTGCAGTCGTTAAATCTCCCATAGAACTATCGGTTTAATTGAGCCAGCAATGAGCTAATGCTTTGATGCCAAGGGGGGGAGGAGCGGCATACTATACACATGCGAATCCCAGTTACAGGCCCTCAGAGCAAGCATAAGGGGGTGTAGAGAAGACTCAAGGAACTTTAATGGCTCTGTTTACACCTGCCAGACTGCTTGTTCCTCTTTTTTTCCCTCTAAATGTCATTCCGACAGTCACAGAGGTTGAGTGCTGTCGGACCCGAATGCACTGTTCAAGCGGGCTGCGTGATTTTAATGGAGTTCGGCCCATGCCTGATCCTCCTAAATGGGTAATTGCATGGACCAAACGAGGGGGGTTAGATGGACCCTGGCCAGCGCAAGAAGCAATTGAACTAAAGGGATTGAAAAAAAAAAACCCATTGTATAACTGCTTTCTACAAATAACAAGCAAATCACAAGCTAGAAAGTTACATCACTTACCATACGAAATTAATACATTTTAAAACACTTGTTTTCCTGGCACTTGATAGGAGTGATGCTGAATTTAAAAGTTAAAATTAACAAAGCAAAACATTTTTTAAACTGTAACTGTAATTTATTAATATTTCTTCAAACTGTTCCCTAGAGGTTGCTAATTTTGGGGGGGAAAATACAGCATGTTATATCTCAAATATTTGTGTTGGAAGATTTTGATGAGAAGACATATTGTCTTGTCAAATTTTATAGGAGTACTCACACAACATTACTAGGTTGCTTGGTTTAAGAGAAACATCTAAGAAGCAGGAGAACTATAGAACTACAATGAATCACAACGGTGTCTAGAAAAAGCAATTGTGATAGATTCTTGGTAAATATAGAGAGTGTCTGATCCTAACACACTAAACTAATTGCAGTACTGCTAATGTCAACAGCACTCTATCAAATGGCTCAGTACAATGGCACGATAGTGTTTCTTCCCAGAAGGCTGTGCATCAAAAAACCTTTTATTGTTTAATGGTCCCATCCCCATGACAAAGAAGTCCCAATAGGGTTCTTTCTCTCTGTATGGGAGTCTCTGCAGGCCTAACAGGCCAATTAGACACCAGCCAGTTTATTAATAAACACATCTGTGGGGAAGGTGGGCCCTGTCTTCTCACAACAGGTCTTAAGGAGCTGGCGCTGGATGCTGACAGTCCCCTGCTGAAGCTGAGGGCCGCCGTCCTTGCAGTTGCCCTTTAAACTGATCTGAGCCTGTTTGTCTTCTCTTGAAATGATTAAGGCTTGTATTTGAGCTGAAAGCTGGGAAAATTGGCACTAAATCAGCACAAAAGCCAGCTCCCACCTAAAAGTTGAATAGATTTGAAAAACATTTCAGACCACTCGCTGCCTGATGATGATGGCGATTAAAATTAAATGGTCTGCAAGTTTTCAACCGCACATAGGGTAGCGTAACGTTATTGAACTGGCTATAAAGGAGATTTTACACTTGAAATTTTGATGCGGGCGTGCTTTCATTTGATTAGTTTGTTTGGTTAGTGTAAAGGTTTGATATAGGTTGGACTAAACAGTCATTTGTGTTATGAAAAAAATTTATTTCGTTTGACTGAAATCATACAAGTCTGCAATGTCGTAGTAATGCAATGTAGTATAACTTTGGCTAGTATTTATACATGTTAACAATATGGTGGATTTAACCAAGAAGACAAATATAATACAAGAAAAGTAATTTCTTTGGATAGACTAGCAAACAACAAAAAAGGTCAAACCAAACCAAAGTCTAATGTGGTACAAACTATTTATCAATACATTTGCACCCACCAATTTTGGACTCGCAATGACAGATCACCATACAGATTAATCAACGACATTACAATCACAAAGAAAAAGCTTAGACCTTATCCGACAAGCCAGAAGTGGATTTATTTCCCCATAATCAAATAAGCGCTGGGTATATTTTGACCCTGCTGACAGTTCCTGACAAAATTTTTGCCAAAGGTTGAAAAAAAAAAAAAAAAAAAAAAAAAAAAAAAAAGATTTAATGATTGTCATCAATCAAAGAGCAACCAAAGAGAGTGTTCTAGCTGACCCAGAAATGTCAGAGTGCTCCTCAGTACTAAAGCTGCAGCAGGGAGGCCAGGTTCTTAAAATGTATCGGCAAGCTATTGGTTTTCTAATGAGGTGCATGTGAGGAACTTGCTAGGAAAAGTAGAACATTTCTTTTGAATGTGAATGGTAATCTATCATATGACAGATGCAAGGTGCCATTAGCGAAGCGTACTAAAAGTACAGTGAAAAAGATGGAAAAGGCCTGGGAACTGGAGTCATTTTTGATTTTATTATTATCTGTATTGGAAAGTATTTAATATATACTGCCATAACTGCATGACTGTTTAAACTTGCTAGAATCTTTGTGGTTTCAGCAATATCCAGCTGAATGGTACATCATTTATAGCTGGAATTCACTACATAACTTTTGCTCAGATTTTTGCCCCAATTTACAGTCTGGAGGAGTCGAAGATACTGGGCAGCTGGAGTTGACAGATTTCTAAAATTTTCATGATGTCAGATCACATTATCAGTATGAAGATACCCAACCGCTATTTGGTCACCATTTACTCTGACTGCTGTCTAGGAGAAACAACTGAGAAACTCTCCTTTTAATACGAGGGCATTTGGAATTGGTTGAAACAAACCAATTCTTCTCTTTAACAAACCCTGAACTAAAGGTTTCCTCTTGGACACAGAGCATATCATGCGAGACGAATTGGATCTGCACAAATGCCCGTCGCTTCCTGCTGGCACATTTGCCCCATCAGCACTCCTCTTGGTTTTTATCCAGTCTCTCACAACTCAAACCCCAAATACATGTAGCAAAACACTCCCTTTTCAGCGACTACCGTGGTGTGACAATCCCGGGCACGGTTTGTTGGCGCTGGAGGCTTTCCAACCCGTATCACTGACTTTCGTAAACAGGAACAACAGAGCGCCATAGACTGAGTGGTGTCACTTCCTGTCAGAAGGCCAGGAGAGAAGAGCATGGAGACTGAATGCATGTCAGGAGTGTCTGTAAACAGATGAAAATAGCTGTTATGTTACTCAGAAAAGGTCTAGGGTGCATAGCGTGCTAATGTTGATGTAAACTGCTGAGATGCCATAGGCCATATAGCACTGAGGTAAAAAGGATGCTGTCAACCTGGGTTGCACTGATGGAAATCATAACCATACTCAGGTGGTTGACTGAGTAATGAAGCCTATGACTTGGACAATTTGACTGATTTACACCTAACCTCTCATTTTTTGATAAATGTAGTTTAATCCCATAACATCTGCCACCTTGTCTTCTAAAGGTTTGGTTTTTACTAAGATTATTGATCTTCTTGTAAACATAAGACATATGTTAAAAGTCTCAGCTTTGTGCACTAATAAATAAACATCTGGTTGAAAATGCTTTGTCAAGAGAACTCATGCCTTGTGGCCAAAGTTGCTTGCTTTATAATGTTGGGTCTGTGCTGGACCTTAAAGTGTAAATGCTGTCAAATACACCTACTTTTTTTTTCTTAATAATAAAGAAAAAAAAACTATACAAATTGCTTGCTAATTTACTTCTTGTACCCTGCATTGCTTTTTATATTTTACTTGAATTTTCTAATAGTAAAAGTAAAACAATGTTTACGTGAAGATAATGTGCCATTGCTTTTGTTAAACTTAGTAATATTTTAAAATGTATCTATTTTTAACATTGTAAATAAAGGGTTGTTTTTTTCATAAGCAAAGACTAGAAGAGATTTTCTTCCAACAAGATTCATTCATAATTGTTAACCTTTTATAGGTTATTCCTTACTAGTAGGTGTTTTTGTCAATAACTTATCTATAAAAATAACATTTGGCTTTTTAAAGCAATAGCTCACCCAAAAATGAAAGAAAGCAAATTAAGATAATTTTTATGAAACCAGAGAGTTTTCCGATTCTGCATATAGATCAACATGAAAGGCCCAGAAAGGTAGTAAGGACATTGTTAAAATAGCGATTCAACCGGATTTTATCAAAAATGTATTTCCTGAAGATGAATGATGGTCTTACAGTTTTGGAACGACATGAGGGTCATGACAGAATTCACTTTTGAGGGAACTACCCCTTTAAATGAATCCATTATTGTTCACAAATAAAACAGCAGCAGTTGAAATCTGTATCATTCAAATCTAGTCATTCACAATCAAAAACGTGTTGAAATGCTACAGTACTAGTTAAGAACTGCAATGTTTGCTTTTGGGCACTCAGCCCTGCTGTCAGGTTGTTCTGAGCCAATCGCATGAGCCGGACAAATGCCATGTGACTAATTACTCTCTAGCCACAGGTAAAACATCATGACAGCACTGATTGGGTGATGACAACACAAGAACACACACAACCCTAAGTCTTCACAAGCAACTAATGTGAGCTGTGGCATCACATCCAACATTAATGTAAAAATAGTCCATTTCTTGCTTTTAAAAACCCTCAAATACAGTGAAATGAAAGATTAGAGATCATAGAATGGATGTCCATAAGAGAGAAAAAAGCTTTTTTTGTAACAAAATGATGTAGTTAGGGCAGTGAGGTCATGCAGCCAAACCTTGACGTCTTGGTGTCAACTCTACTGCCTTCCCGAAGATGGATACGGAAAGGAATTTTTCCCAGGCCTCATTCATAGCTCTCACTGTAACGCTTTCATGTAGATCAACACTGCCTCCCAGGGACTCCGGTGGAACTACAGACCGATGCTTCTCTCTCATTCTCTCCCTCGTGGTGCGCTACACTGGGAGAAGTCACAGAGAGACATGCTGAGCGAAAGAGAGAGAGTGAGAAAGAGTCATGAATCAGCACCCGGGCCAGCCGCTCGCACGGGAAGCCTTCAAAGACAAACGAACGCAGGGATCTGACTGCAAGTGCTCATTGAACTTATGATGTGCTTTTGAGCTATATATCAAAAACACACTGAGTAAAAACTGAGATGGATGAGGAGAAAGGTGGATCAATATGGAAAAGACCACCTTATGGATTCTACACAGTGGTTTGGTGGACTCATTAATCAAATGAGAAGAAACATGACATGGATGATTGACATAAGTGACGTGAAGTGGGGGGCGTGGCCTGCTGAGATGAATCATAGAAAATTGTGAAAAATTAGGGGCTCACCATGCTTTATTGATCATTTTGCAATGAGAAACTAATTGTTACTATTGTATGAATGCTACCAGCCAATATCATTTATGGCACGTTGTAACATCAATGCACATTTCAAATCTTATATATTAAAATATATTAAAAACAATAAATAATGTTGAATAATATGTTGAAGTGTATTCAAATAATTAGGGGTAAATAGTTACAGCCATTCATTTTTTTGCCAAAGCCATTTTTAAGCGCAGCTTTATTGTGTATGTATATTATATATATATATATATATATATATATATATATATATATATATGCTAATGCTAACTGTTGGCAGTCCTGTTAGAATTTGTATTTTAGTCAATTTGAATGGATGTAATTCAGCCATCTACAGCCATGGTCAACAGCCTCCGTTGAGAGGTTCCCTTTTTATAGCTATTTTGATTATGCTAAGCTAGTGCTTAATTTGTAGGCGTCATACTTCAAATTTCGTTATGGTTATGGTTTCGGTTATGGTTAACTTCTTGTCCCTGCCTCTCTTTGACCTTTTAGCTCTAATCTTTCCTTCAGCTCGACATGTTAGTCTGAGGCATTGACACGTTGGTCTGCTTCAGGGAAGGATCAAATCCAATTCACTCTGTTTAGCATGATCCCATTTACAATGCTTAGCTAAGTTCAAATATAAAGTTGTGTAGCCTTTTACTACGGTGGCCTATTTTAAATACAAAATGGGTTAATCTCATGAAACCTGTCGACCTGGGTCATATTTCATCATAGACATAAACTTATGGATAAACTTATTGGAACACTGATCCCGACTCAGCAACAATTGCTCAGAACTGCAAGTTTGTTTTTTTTTCAAGAATTTATTATTTACATCTATGAAATTGTACTTTTATTTCGCAGAATTGTAAGATGTAAACTCACAATTGAAAGAAAAAAAACCTGTGAGAATTGTGAGATAAAGTTTGTGAGTTTGTTTCACAATTTGCATATTTTCTCAGAATTCTGAATTTCCATTTGACAGTTCCAACTGTTTTTGTTGCAATTACATTGTTCTGCTAAAATAAGTCAAAAAGTACTTAATGTAAACTCGCAATTGTAAGGAAAAAAGTCACAATTTGCAACTCACAATTCTGACTTTATAACTCTGTAATTTCGTAATTCTGAAAAATAAAAAGTAAAAAATTATATATGAAATTTATTGCCCAGAACTTTGTTTAAAGTTAAACTTTTTTGCTCAGAATTTTGAATTTCTATCTCACAATAATGTTTTGTTGTTGTCGTTTTTGTTTATTTTTACAATTCTGTTTGATGGCACAAGTGCGGAAATTACACACTTTATTTTTAAATAATGCAGCACTATATAACAGCACTTTTAGTGCAAAATATAGCGTACTTCGGCGTACTTTTAAAAATGTGACCTTAAATTGTTTTCCATTGTTTATCTGCCAAAACATCAGCATATGTTAAAATTTTGAGAAGATGAAGTGTCTTTCCATGCAAGTGTCTTTGTGTGCAGCACTTTTGTGTGTGTAGTATTTTCATCTGATGCTTGAATTTGCCTGTTTCATCACAAACACTTCACGGGGGCTAAGCCAGAGTAATGTTGCCTGCATTATTTATCTAGGTCTCAGGCGTATACTGCTCCGTGCTGATTTCCCAGTGACATTTCAAGACAGAGAAGAAAATAAAGAGAGATACCGAGGGACTAACAGTAAGAGAGAGCTAAAGAAGCAACAAATCACTCTAACATGAGGAAAGCCCCTTCGGATGGCAGATTCAGCAGTCGTCTTGATCAGAAACATCCCGCAGAACACCTGACGGAGCACATGAGAACATGCAAACTAAACATACCAACATGTCATACAGCAGCCATCAAAACGGCCTCAAACACATTTATACATACTTCTCCCGGAAATGACAGGTAAACACACACGCGGGTGCGCTAACGCTCACAGATGATGTTGAAATCAAGATGAAGAGGTGTGAGAGAGGTAGAGTGTCAGTCTACCGTTCTACCTCAGGATAAAAAAATGGAGGTTGCTGAACGTCTTGTCTCGGCCTCTCTCTTTTCGTAACTCACGCGCTCTCTCACTCACTCGCTTCCTCGTTCTCCCTCTTTCATCTGTCAGAGCTAATGAACAGATGTTGCAGGGCTGTTGAATGTAGGATGATGGACTGTGCCTCTGGCGGCCGAAGCCAGCTGGGGAAAGAGAGAGAGCGAGAGCGAGAGACTTTTATGATTTCTCAGCCATCCAGACCATATTAACACGTAAAAGGCGGATCCATGAAACAGTTGCACCATTTTCGTGTGCGTTCATGTGTATTTAAAGGAAACAGTGCACCAAAAATAAAAATTGTGTCAAAAATAAAAAAATATTTTCATTCGTGAATTTTATCGCAGAATAACATTCTGGATAATTTTTCCCGTATTTTGAATATTTTCTTTTTTCCATATCACTAAAAAGCGAATAGTTACTGAAATTGTCAGGCTCTAAAATTCAACATAAAATATCATAAAAAATAGTTCATCATTATGCTTGCCGTGTTCACCTTGTCTTTGGAACTCATACAATAGTTTTGCATGAGAAACAGTCCAAAATATAAGTAGACAGTAGTAATAAATTTAAACCGTCACCCGTTACTAGATTTAAAATTAAAAATTAAAAACTAAATACAATAATTGCATTTGATTACAAAACACACAAGAACTAATATCATCTGCTGTTAAAATTGGCATACAAATATATTGCCTGTTTTTAGAAGATCTGGAATATAGTGAATTTAAATGTAGACTAATTGAAAGTTTATGAAATTTCTGCTCTGTAGAAAAAAAATATATGTAACTAAATTAAGTTAATTAAGTATTAAATAATATTGTTACCTTTTTTATACATGGTGGAAATAAGCTTCAAATAGAAATAAGCTACACTTCCACTGTAAAAATAAATAAATAAGAAGAAGAATAAAGAAGAATAAACATTCGCTTTAATTAAATAAATAAAATCAGGAAAGAAGATAATTAATTTACCTGAGGAAAACCTTAGTAATTCACCCCATCACTCCAGCAAATGTTACCATCCATCTCTCTTCCTGGTGGTGTCCTACATCACAGCTGGGAGCCATGTCCCCTGCGCTTTCTCCAGGGGAAGGTGGATCACCGCCAGCCATCCCATCGTCAGAAAGGTCAAGAGAATGCAAGAACCTGCGATGCCCGCTCAGGTTAGCTGGGGCCAAATGTTCTCACACCCTGTGCTACCTCAAAAATGCACTAGAAGCCTGTTCAAAGAACACTGACCCTGCCAGTTTTTCTTGACCCCCTCTTGGCTCAGATCTCGTTGTCTCCACAGACGTGTTTCTGAACGACCTCATTTATATTTCACACATGAAAACATGATCATGCCACAGACGTTCCAGTTTCCTCCATCATACAGTAAAAGGAAATTATCTCAGGAACTGAAATGAAAACAGACAGAGATGTGAACAGATTTGTGTTGCATTTTGTCATTAAGAGCACTGTTTCTTCTCAGGGTTTTCGTGCCACCAAAAGGTCATGTCGGTTAGTTCTTACTGTCAAGCGCAAGACTAGTTTTTTGCTAAGCTCTGGGACTGACACATTCGACGATGTGTTGATTTTCACGCACGTCACAGACCGATAATCAAATGTTCCAACACCCACATTTCCAATCTGGCTTTCTGTTATGTTCCATTAAATGACTGTCTACCTACGGATTTGCTATTTATGCATGTATTTATTTATTTATGCATGTATGTGTGTGTTCATTTATTTGTTTTACAGTTGTTAATCACTTCCTGCTATTTCTTACTTCCAGTAAAGCTTTCCGTTTAAAGAATCAACGTGAAATCAAAACTGACCTTATTTACTTTATCTGCTCACTCTGCTGCTCTGAATGTGCATGATTCATCAGTGCATGTTACTCCAAAGAAAAAACTGCCTGTCTTTTGTAATCTCTCAGCAAAATGCAATAATTCACTCCATTTAATCTGGTCTGAAACGATTATTCTCTTGTGGCAATGTCAGCAAGGCCCGAGTTCATTAACCCCGCCCCTTCTGTAATATATAGACCACACCCAGCCAGCTGTGCTGATCAGATAAAGCATACTCATTCGTTTGCAAACGAGTCACAATACAAGCCTAAAAAAATTGATGCTGTGCAGTTGTGCGATGTAGTTGGCATTTGCTGCATCAACATTACCGCCCATGCATATATTTGTGGTTATCCAACAGAGTCTCATGAACAATTTATATCTATTTCACGAGACTATTTGTATGAATTCAGACGACCTCACTCGTACAATTTGTCTAAACCCCAATTGGCTATAGGCCATTTATACAAATTCATACGAATTGGCAATTTGTATAATATGTACGATTTAGAAAAGAATTTGCAATATTTTGATTCGACTTTGTGGTGGGTTTGTGATAGGACAAAGTCGTCATAAGACATCCAGTGTACAGCAGCACCAGTATGGTTGTGACTTGTCTTCCTGCAGAGAGGGAAAGAAACAGACCAGTAGAGGAGAAAAAAAACTCAGCAGCTCAGTTCATCAAATCAAATTAGGGTTTAAGTTAAATCTGTCCGCCATTTCATCAGATTAAAGTTAACATGAACTCAAAATTGATCATCATTACTTACATAATGGTTTTGCTGTTTTGTCTTCACATTATTCTAAAAGGGAAAAGTCAAACTTCGTAATCGAAGATCGTTTTGCCAGTGAAATGACAAGGTTTTGCTAGGTCTACGAAAAGAAATCACTGACAAACATTAAAGTGCCCCTATTATGCCATTATTAATGATCCTAATATTGTTTTGGGAGCGTTCCGCTATATGTTTACATGCATGCAAGGTGAAAAAATGTTTTTGTTTTATCATAATATGCGTTTAATCACCTCATTTTCGATCAAAGCAGTTCTAAGATTCAATCTCTACAAGCCCCTTTTTTCCTTGAGCCTACTCTGCTCTGATTGTGTCTTTTGTGATTGGTCTACCACATTCAGTTCATCGGAAATGATAGGCCTATTGCCATACTTTTTCATTTTGAATGTGCTATAGAAAATGTAAGCATCTATTATTGATCATACTTACAGGTTGAGATTCAGCGAAGCCTCTGGTCCAAATAAAGTAGGCACTGAACCATTTTTTCAAGAGCAACTGTTTTGTTTATTCCACCCTGAACATTTATATATATTTATGTTTGATCTTGAGCTTATTTTAAATGTATAGGATTTTAAATTGGTCTCTATACCATGTAATGGTTATTGGCCATTATACACTAATTGGTATAAGGCCAGAATTTTGATATCATGTATCCCTGGGTCATGTCAGATTATGTAACTTTACCACGACTGTTTACAGGCATCTCTCTGAAAGAGAGGATTACACAATATGCAGGTTCAACTACATCCAAGATCAGTATATTGAGACAGTTCAGGCATTACTTACCTCCTCTTTTCCCTTTCAAGTCTCCAGAATACAAGAGGAACTTGACAGAGGGGAGTTCGCTCATGTCCCTAATTCCCAATTCAATATGAAATGCAATTGCTTTGTTTCGCATAAAGGTCCCAGGTTACCCCTCCTCTCGCATCAGCAGGAAGAGTTTAGATGGACCCCCTCCCCTACTGTCGGAGATAGAGACAAGGGGATAGATATGGGAATACAGGGGGCAAGGTGGGCCGCTCTGGTATGGCGGCAAAGCCGAAATCCAGGTCAGGTGTCTGGAAAACACAATCTGTCTCATAGCAACAGGGTTTCCTCACAGGGACTGGACAAGCACCTCAGATAAAATATTCTCCCTTTGCTACCTAAAATGCTTTTCTCCACCATTTTGCAGCCTTCGGAGAACTTTCAAAGTGTGGGATAGAGGTCAGATTGAATTTATATCCTTCACCGATAAGTGACACTGAGGTTTGTTTATGGATGGGTCAAACAGAGTATGCTGGTTCAAAGAACTGCCATTCATATCTTAAGGAATTGAAACTGTTACTCAAACTGAAGAATTGATTTCAGTAGGCCATATATCTGATGCTCGGAAGGTCATGAACCGAGATCTGCTAAACCAACGAAGCCATTCACTGAGCACATCTACAGAAAATGACCTAGTTTTTAGGTTGGTTGCGTTCCTTGGAGCTCAGAGAGTATTAGGGTAATAAAACAAAAGTGCTCACCTGTCAGTTTTATTCCAATCAAATGTTTGTTTTTACCTCGAAACCTTTTACTGCAAGTCTTCCATTTCTTCTCATTCTTTTAAGCTCTTTCCATGAACTAGGTACAAAACAGACCTTGTACCTAAAAAAATACATGAAAGTAGAATGCTATTAGCTATTTATATCAACTGATTATTCAATAATGATTGCTTGTATTGCAAACTCTGGACTAAATATAACATATAAAATATTCAATTCTCACTATTAACAACCATTAACTAAGAATTGTTACTTATTAATAATAAGTAAGGTAATTGCTAAGTTAAATTGTTTGATTTGATTAGGATGTAGTGTAGAATATTGTTTGTGTGTCTGTGTGGGCTTTTTGCGTACTAAACAGTTGGTATGTTAATAATAAGCATGCTAATATTTTATTATATATTTTATTTTATTATTATATTTTTTTGTATTTTTTGCTGAAAACAGTTGAAAAGGCTACAATCAAAAGACTAAAATCACAGACTATTTTAAAAATAAATAAAAGTGCCAAGCATTTGTTGAATGGCAAAGTCTGTTTCAAAATCGTTCTTACACGATTGAAGAAAACAGTATAAGTATAATCTTTGCTCAAGGCTCCCCTCAAAGACTTGTGAATGAATGATCATTCATCTCGTTCAAATACTGATGATAAAGCTCTCTGAAAGATGTATACAATGACCCGAAAGAAAACAAATCAATTTATCTCCGCTCGCTTAGCTGTATGATCTCGTTTTTGTGCGATTCTAGGTAAAGCAAAAACGTTTCCACCAACATACTGAGAATATCCACGTATTTCCGTCTCTTTCTGTTGGAAAAAAACTGCTTTTGTAAGTTCAATTTGTGGCTAGGAGGAGACCACAAAACATGTTTTTGGTGGATTACCTCGCTTTTGTCCTTTGTTCCATTTGTATCTGGAAAAAGTACAATAAACCATCTCTACCGCACATTTATATCGACACAGTTCAGGTGAACAGCACTAAGATCAGGCCACAACAAGAATCGTATCTTTAGATACACTTACGGTTTTCATCAGGGGTACATTTGCTCATGGTCTGCTCATGTTCAGGTCAAGAAACCATCTATTGTCACTTGTGTTTTCTGTTCTATGAAAGCTTTTGTCTAAACATGCCATTCGTTCCAAACTCTGGGGTGGTTCTGAAAAGAAAGAGCTTTCCTAAAACACTGTAATCGAAGTGACTCCCACAAGAACGGGCTTGGTTTAATGTTGTACGAGTATCACAGAGAGAATGTCTTTTGAAATAAGCAACGACATCGCAGAATGCATTAGCAAGCTAGAGAGAATATGAGGTGCTAATAAAATATTTATATGCGCATGCAAACAAACCGAGACGTAGAGACAATACCCCCTACTGCTTCTTAACTTTTAGCCGTGCTCTCAAAGGGCACATCACTGATAAGACTTTGGAGAGCGCTAATTCTTTCTGACATAATACGCCATCAAGCTTCTTTTTATTTTTTTTTCCTTTTGGCTCTTCTGACCCTGATTATCGTCATTACCGCCCATGCAGCTGACAAGGAGACCTTATGGGATATCATTTAATATTAAACCACGTATGGCAGGAGCCTAGATATTTTACACTTAAATTATCACTGAGAATATGAACAAGGTTGAAAATACACAGGTTCAAGTGTTACTCAGCGGTAACAGTTTTAAACCAATAGTTATACCGTGTGAAAAGATACACAAACGTTATTACGGCAGTAAAAATATGATATACCGGTAAATATAATTTCCACCTAATTTCACACATTTTGTGATAACAAACAATGAATAAACAAATAAATGTGTATTTTTTTTATATTTTGCATATATACATATTTATATATTTATGTGCCCTTGCAATGACATTTGTGTATGTCTTAAGACTGATTTTGTTGTTGTTGTTGTTGTTGTTGTTGTTTTAACCTAATCAAAATAACCCAACTGCAGTTTGATTGAGACTAATTGGAATGCAAAGCAAAAAAATTTTTTTTATTTTTTTTTGCATTTTCACATATTCTTATTCATATTTTGATATGAATAAAACATACACAAATGTAACTTTAAGACAAAATGGTATAGCAAATTACAATGTGTTTTTCTGTGATGCACAAAAGCTTGATTTGAAAGCAACGAGAGAAGTAAGGTTTTCCTGTACATAAGTTAAACTTGACTTTTTCTCAATTAAATCTATTGTATGATTTTAGAACATTTTGGAGCTTTACAGCCATAGACCTCATTCACTTGTTGTGCGCCACTGAAAAAAAACAACTCATAACATTGTGGTCCAGTGTGAAGATGAGCAATAATGACATGGGTAATAATGAGTAATAAGGAAACGGTTTATTTATAACTAATTTCCTAATTCTGACAAACGCAAATGCAGCTTGAAGCGTCGAAGATCACAAATAATAGCATTACAATCCCATTTATTTGAGTTTTCTAGTTATGTCCAATGATACTGTCTAGTTCCCGAAGGAAAAAGTTGAACTTTTAATGAACAAACTCATTAAAACAGCAATGGCTATTTTCAGAAATATCCCATTTGGGCTCTCTTGCACCAGATTGAAGAGCTTTTCAATTACACACAGAAGTCCTCTGACGTGCCTGAGAGTTTTCATGGCCTGGTCTAAAACCACATCATTAAAGCAAGAGCTGCTTCCCACCGCGAGGGAAGGAAACCCCTCTGGACGGTGGCATGGGTCCAGCTCACCAGGGGCGACTGGATTATCTCCCGAGCTCCCACATGTCCAGATGTGTCCAGCTGAGAAGAGGGCAAGCTCAGATGCGAGGGCTTCGAAATCTGGCAGCGCTGCCAAGAATTTTCAAGTGAAGCACAAATGTGCGAACTCCTCAGCTGCGAGGCTTATTTGCAGCACGCAGATTGTCATTTTCTCCATTCAGCTGTCACATAAAACAAGGAAATGTAATTCGAAAGGGAAAAGATATTTGTCCACCCACCACAGTAAAAATTAGATGTAATTAAACACACTTTAATAACATGTAATTATGTCATTATGGCGACAATATACCTGTCATGCTCGGAGCAGGGAAAATTTAGCTTCTTTGGTGCTTCTGATGCATAAATAGTCAACCTTCAGGATGAAAGCCAGTCTTTCAAAATGAATGCTGTCTTTATACTGTGCTGAGAAAAAGTAAGTGCTTGCAAGTACTTGGTTCAACAAATTAATATATTTTACACTGTTAATGGATGAAAGTTTATCAGATTTAAAAAGAAAATAGAACTTTAAAAAATATATTTTAGCAACAATTTTTACATCATCTCTGAAAAAAGTAAGTACGCCCTTAGATTTACCCTCACGTGTTCTCACGCAGTGAAAGATACATCTCAGAGCAAAGAGGACAGTTGACAACATGCCGAAAGACAGAGCAGAACTTGTTATGGACTGTTAGAAATGGCTGCAGATTTTTCAGAACTTTACTGTAAAACCCTACAGTACAATACCACATTCACGCATTACAGTACTGTATCATAAACTACATTGCATTCTGGGTAATTTTGGCTGTGCTGGAAAATTGTACAGCTATTGCTTTACTATGGTTAGCGGTGTAAAATTACCTTGTTTGTGAGTGGAGTCTGCTGGGTTTGAGGATAAGTTTAAATAAAGGGAATATTCGATAAAAAAATCTGTTTTATAATGTCCGGTCTGAGATTGCCAGTGACAAAAAAAGCACTTTTTAGACGAGAGGAAAAAAAGATAGCAACTAGGGTTGCTAACCATCCCGTAATAGCAGGACGTCCCGTATTTTGGACTTAATTTATGTGTCCCGTATATGACCTCCCTTGTCCCATTTCCTGACTGATATCACTGCAGCAGTGCTGAATGCTGATCACTTGAGAATGATCACAGAGATTCATCATCATTCAGTAACGGCAAACATCACGCAGTATAGGCTAAATCAGAAATTGTGAACATAACTGTTCAAGGAAGCATAACTGTACATTTAAATTTTTAAATCAATGTACAGTTATTCAAGATTCAAGAAACAAAATAACCGTCATCAGTAGTAAAGCTTGTTTTACCAGAGAATATCAGTGTTGAACATCTGGTGTTGGTACAGCGCTCCTAGAGGTAAACACTTTGAAGACCCTCAAGTGAAAGCATTGGGATTCATCACTGTTCCAACAGTGGAAAGACATCAATACACACAATTTTTCAGGTTCAAGTCCACCGACATTAATTTAATGTCCTGTCTGGTTTGTTTGTAGGAAAAAATGGTAGATTCTGCATTAGGACTGGTCACATCGCCTATCAGTCAGGCTCCCTGTGAAGGGTCAATTGATTGTGAGCAATCTTTTCAGGAATTTTGACACTGTTTTGTCTTTTAATATGGTTCCTACATTGACTAGGACTAGGAGCAATGTTAGCCTTAAATTGCAAGAATTTGGTACGACCCACCTCTGACATTGAAATTTGGATAACAGCTATTACAAAGCCCTCAATTTAGTTCTTTTTCTAGCTATTCCTTCGAAGATTCAATTGCATGTTTTCTGGGTCATCATCATATCAAAAGGTGCACTTACAATTCAGCTTCACCTAGGACTGGGCAATATATCTCATGCAATACATTCTCCTCAAGACCTCTTAAAAACATCCCTTAACCGTAGATTTCCCACCACCTTGCCTCACAGTTGGTGTGTTAGTATCTCCTGAATATTGCACCAGATTCTAAATGTAGGATTTAACAATTTTTTTCAAAGTAAAAGACCATTTTACCCTTGTGCAGTACTGAAAAGGCTTTTCTGAAAATCCTAATTTGGTGTTCACCAGCCTTTTAAAAAATGTGTGTATAATCCTTCATTTTGCTATCACCAAATCTGGGATTTCATGGCTTTGTTAGCTCTTTCAAATAACACTGGATTTCTTTATGGAACCTATTGACCAAAGGTCTTGTGCACCTCAGTTTTTGAGAGGCAGATCAGTAAGGCCTACTGTACATGCAATAATTTCCAAAAAGAAAGTAAAAAACTAAAAGAAAACGCGTTTCTAAAAAAAACGATTCCCTAAGTGAGGATTTTACAAGGTGGGTAAAAAAAATATCCAAGTAGGGAAGGGTTTAATACCTTGTTAATGCCCTGTGCGATCAAAGGCAGTAAGGTTTAATCCAATGTGATTACATTAACTGGCATTTTCAGGAAAAATAAATCCTGCCCATGTAAAAATTACAAGAGGGTTAAACTAATTATAGCAAAATGTAAATTTCAAGTGTTATTTGTTTTAAATACGTTTACATTTTTGAACTAACATGCAAAAAATGTAGTTACTGGTTTCATTGGGTGTGCTTACTTTTTCACAGCACTTTACATCCAGCGTCCAGACTGAAGGAAAGCGGTTCATCGAGGTGATGAGGACAGACACCAGAGGTCAACGTCTCAGCCGCCCAGCTTGACTGCTGGACACTTTCCTCACTTGGAAGGACAACTGGGGTCAGGATTTTGAACATCAAAAGAGCAAGCTGTGCTTGCCATCGTGTCCCATGGATGTCAGATGTGCAATTCCCAATTAGCCGTCAGAGCTGTCAGAAATGATCACAGATGCCCCATTTTGCGGACCGTAGAAGCTGTTCTCATTGTCTGGCTCGAGAGTCGCTGTGTTTACACAGTGGTTCAAATAATTCCATGCAATTCCTGGGGCTTTGACCTATTGGATATCGAATAAGAGGTGGCTTTGGCTTTCTTTTCATCCCTGCTACAATTCAAAGAGTCTTTCTCCAAGCAGAAATGATTTCTTCTTAATTTCCTGCAGTATCAGATGAAGAAGTGTGCTGCATGTTGTTCGATAGTGTCTTGTATGTCTAGACAGCGTGATATAAATCACTGATCCTTGCACATGCTATCCATCATGCGTTCCCAAACAGGATATGTGGTCAACATGTGTCCTTGACCGAGCCCAGCGGGCTTGTGCAACTGTGATGAGTGGTTCTTCACAGTGACCATCTAAGACCAAAAACAAACATAAAGCCCACAAGTGCAGACGCAACATATTTTCAATTTGAACATTTGGGTGAAGGTCTTTTGATTTGAGCAGTATGCAATCACTCAGAACACCTTAGCAACCATATAGCAACTGCAACATATTAATAAACTTATAACAGCTGCATATAAATGGATCATAACAAACTGTGGCTTTTGCATGAGCTAACACCATTCATATGTTTTTAAAAAAAATCTAATGTTTTCCAGCTTAAATAACTAAAATATATGGGATAAATCACCAAAGTCTGATACCTTTCTATGACGAATGCACTGATATTACAATTTTTATATGTTCAATTGAACATTTAGAAAACAAATGTAGATATTTCTAATGCTAACATTATAATGTACAATATATTCATTTTAAGCTAATCATTTAACATATTTAAAATTGAATAGTGTTGACTGACTGTTTAACAGATAGATGCAAAGATAGATAGATTGCTGTAATGGTCATAAATAAATTAAATGACATCTTGCATTAAATTACATCTTACATTTTACTGGCGTATATTCAAACAGAATTTGTGCAAAACTGCCAGCAATTCAATGTTACCCGTCACATTTTCTTCCAAAAATGAAGGAAAGATGGAAATCAAGGAGAGATAAGCAAGTGTTGATTTAAAATATGATTTACCTGGTTATTCATCTGCAAAAAGAGATATCACGCCGCCTCCTGCACTGAAACTGTGTAGTGATGCATGGAGGACGCATAAAGAGAGAGAGCGATTTGAAGTTCACGGGTCCCATCAACAAATTTCACCAGCATCCCATCAGCAGCCAAATGCTTCTGCGATGTCAGCATATTCATGCCTGATGTCTCTTTCTCCTCCTCTATCTCTCATCTGTGTGTCTTTCACCCTGTCACTCCATGCAATTATGTGCATCCGTGCATTGAGAGAGAAAAAAAAAATGGAAACAGGCACATACCAGGCCTGGAAACACATGCAGAGTTTCTTGAGTTGATACTGTCCTTAGAGACCGAGCTGTTGATGTCACCTGCTTCTCAAAGAATCCATGAAGGAGATTTTCTCCTTTCTTGTCATCACTTTATCCTCAATATCTATTTTCCAGCATGCTGCACCTTTAAGGAGTGTTGTCTCATTTCCAGATTTAATTCCAGCTGCCCCACCTGGGAAACTAATGAGGTGTCTTTAAATGCAATTATTGCAGCAGCTGCAATATGTTTTCTGCAGGTAGATGTGCATATATTATGAGTTTATTTTGTGCCTGACTGCTGGTGTTACCATCTAGTGCTCGGGACGTGTCAGAGGTTGCTTCGGGGAGTGAAAGGGTGCCATTAAAGCCTGTTCATGTTTAGATTAGAAAATGCTGATATCTGCCTCAGACGTTTGGGAAAGAGTGCATTTTTAAAGGAGTAGTGTATTAAAATATTTTCTTTTGTGGAGAAGAACAGGAGATGTTCATGCAGCTCTTTCCGGTAAAATAAAACTATTTTTTTTTTTCATTTCACAGCTCTCAAATCATGTATGGTCACGTATAATCAAACATGCGGCCATGTATAATCAAATAATACATTAAGATGCATTGCACCAGCTATGACGCCAAATGTCAGTGGTTCTTATACACCAATATTAAAATCAGGAGTTTATAACAATACAATTAATTATTTCCGTGTTAGGGCGGAAAAATTTAATAATAATGTCTTTAAACGTTACGCTACTGTGTGCAAAATACATAAAATATAAGACAAAATAAAAAAATTAAATCAGTCATTATACATACTAGAGGAGAATTTAGACTGGAAGTGAATTTAGGCAATAACAAAATGAAACATATTTTAATATGCTGCATTAAGATGCCAAATTTCAGTGGTTCTTACTACGTATTTACCAATATTAAAATACAGGCAAATAATAATTAAATTAGCTGATCAACCAATTATTCAATGAAACATCATATTAAATAAGAAAAAAAGTTAAAAATAATACATTTATATTCATTCTGCGTCATTGCGTCATCACAAAAACATCTACTGTACTCAGTGTTAGATAATTTTTAAAGACAATAATCACATCTTACAGATAAGCAAAGCATGCTGGGAAATGCAAAACACATTCTGCAAGATCACTATGCTTCTGCTTTACGAATATATCGCACAGAACTATTCCAACAAATCTGACTTCATCTAGAGGTTTCAAACCAATATCAAATTTATTCATTGGAGTCGAATCAGACTATATCAAAAGACATCCATGCCACTGATTCTTTTTGAAGGCAGAGGCTGAGAACCCTCAACGGTGAAACTAAAATGCTTCTCCAGAACAAGCAGCTGCCTCGTATGCCTCAAAAGGGGGTAAACATAATCATTTACAGTAATGACACTCATTTGAAAAACTCTCCCTGTGTATTACAGCCACAGGAACTGGATTAGAGCCACTGAGCCACAAACACTTAGAACAGCCGCATATTCAGTAATGATAAATGCATGTTTAACGGGTAATTATTCAACAGTGAGTCGCTGCACCTCAGTAGGGCTTGTTTGGGAAACAAAGCCAGGTCTTACAATGTGATACCGCAATTTCTTTGTCTGTCTCTCTCCATCCTGGTCTTTTTCATTCTGTTTCAGAGTGCAGTATACTACTATATGCTAAAAATAGTAGCATGCAGTATGACGTTGTTTCTGCTACTGAAAAGAGACAATATTTACATACTGAAAATGACAGTATATTGCATAGTTTCATGTATGATTTTTTTCCCTTTTTTTTTCTTTTTACCTTTCACAGTTCTAGTATCTCATTCGCGCTTACATATAGTCGAATATGCTTTATTAAGATGCACTGCACCATGTAAATATCAATAGGAATGTATATTAAACTTCATTATTTAAATATGTTGTATGTATGTGTGTGTGTGTATATAGATATATGTATTGTTTTTATAAGTAAACATAATATTTTTTTTACATAATTCTGGTTGTATACTGCACATGGTCTCGTTAATGTAAAGTCATTAATGTAGACCATAGAAGGAATTAAAGCAATATACACAATTCATACTTTAAAAAACAAGCTAGTATTCCTTTCCAAACATACATGTTTCTCTCCAAGTCTGCCTCTCAGTGATTCTTCTCTTCTGTACTCCATCTCTCTGCCAGTGTCTATTGATCTCTGGCCCAGGGATTCTCAGCAGGATGGATGGCACTCAGCCTCAATAATGGCAGCCGTTTCTTGTCCCATTCTGCCTGTGCTAAGCGTCACGTTGAGAAGCGGGAGTGCAGGGAAGCTATGAGATACAGATAGACAGAAAGAGCGTGAGATGAGAGAGGTACAAAAGTGTCACGGAAATGAAAGCTTGCTCCATTATCAGGTTACACCAACACTCGCTCGGCCAGCTTAATCTCTCCAGAACGGGGGATGTGTTTTACTGTCTACACACACTGGAAAGGGGAGGGATGGTTTATCTGCAGGTTGAGCTCAGGTGGGGTTCACATAGAGGTCAGGATCAACTTCAGCCAGCGGACAGTTGTAAGAAACATTTCACAGATGAAGGGTAAAACTATGCGGTTTAAACGGCAGCTGCTGAAGCTGTGGCACTGGCGTTATCATCATTATATAACTCTTGGTGTTGAGCTGATTTTGTGCGCACACTACAACAGAAACCAAACAGAACAGTTTATCGCTCCTATAATAATCAGTGGAGCTGAATGAACAATGAACACTGTGCATTACAGTCTTTATTTTTAATAACTAACATGAACAAAGATTAATACAGTTGTTCTTGTTTGTTTATGCTAATTCTGGAAGGAGGACCCGTTAGAGTAAAGAGGGTTTATTAATAAAATGGACTGATACAAAAGGGTAGTGAGGTGCACAGGTGTCAGGAACATGGTAAACAAAGACAACTAGGGAAGACCCAAAGAACCAATGGCAGGAACAGGAAGAGGAATCTTAAACAATGTAAACAAACGCAACTTGTGATTTTAATAATGCATTAGTAAATGCTGAAATTAACAGTATGCTATAGAAGTATTGTTCATTCTAATGTTAAATAATGGAGCTAACCAGTGAACTTTATTGTAAATCGTTATGCATTGTATATCTTCTATATATAAGACGCAATGTATTATGTAGGTCTACGTATTAAATTGTTTGCTCTTTTATATACAAAATAAGCATTTCTTTTTATTTCCATTAATATAATTTATATATATGATATATTGTGCAAGTCCATATTAATTTTCTTGCTATTTTATACCTTAATATTATGTCTTATGTCTCTATAAGGCACCTATATGCTATATTCTTTATGAATGCTGAACTGTGTTTCTAGTGCATAGTACATCTGTTTGATAGCTGCATGTCCTTCACGATGCTGAGTTGTGCATCTCTAGATCAAATCCAAAAGATCACTCTTTAAGTGCGTGTTTTGGGACTGTGTACCTTCCACTAACATCCATGAGGCATCACAGTAATGTAATGTCAGCAGGGATATCCAGAGGTTACCCGTCAAATGCAGCTGCACTTTTCTCTATAAGTGACCTTGCCAAACCACACACCATGCTTTGCTGCCTGGGCCAAATATGGCACTGTGAGAATTAAAAACATGAACTGCAAGATGCACGTTATATGTATATATAAGATTATACGTGGCACTATAATACAGGTGCATTTCTCCTGAGTTACTGTAAATGAATGAACATGAATTATTCATGCATGTGTCATAGCAATAACAGATGAGAGAGAATAACCAAATGTCAGCTGATAAATGTTTTGTTCTTTATGAAAAATGTAAATTTAACATTCAAGGTGGTATAAATACTACTTTAAGTGAAAAATCATACTCTTGAATGCTCAAGGACTCTTCTGGCAGGTAAAATTGTTTCAGTCCAAGTGCATTATGGGATAGGTCACGGTTGTCAGTGGTTGAAATATGGGACTGCTCGTATTTTGTTCACTCAACTCACACAGCTGTTGTTGTGTGTATTGTCTATGCCTAACAAATAAAACCAAGTGTCAACTTTTTCTTCAAAATGAGACTTTATTTGCTATTTAATTTGTGCAAAAGCGCACAACCTAAACATGAGCCGAATAATAGTTAATTGTTGCACATTTTATTTTGTCGGTATTATACGATTTTTAATGAGCGGTGAATAATTTCATTATTATTTCAGTACGTAACGTTACATAAAATCATATCATTAATTTTACATCGAGCTAGTTTCCTTGCTGATGCCATTTACAGTTACCGAGTTGAAAAAAATGACTACGTCTTTTCAGATCTGCTTTACGGTAAAATTTGCAGTTTGCACTGATTCTATTATTTTGCTTTTTGTTTCTGTGAAACTGCGTGTATTACACTACATGTGTAAAGCGCTAGCTATATACAAAAAGGTGACTTGACTTCCCTAATTAAGAAAAGTAGAAGATGGGAAAATATTTACTTTATATTCTACATTGGTCTGAAATAGAAGCACTACTTTAAACTTGCATTTAAGCTGATTTCACACTCACAACAACACCTCTAATGTTTTATAGCAAGTCCCAAACTGCAGCCGCACAACTCCCTATACGGTACACATCAGAATGTGCAATTATGTTGTAATACACAAGTTTTACAAACCTGAACAGGCATGTCAGCATAATAATGGCGTGTTATACCCATATGCCGAGAGGCAGCATGCAAGAAAGTGCCAGAGAGGGATGGCTAACAACACCAGCAATGAAACGCCACAGAATTTATGATTACTTACTTAACAAGCCACAACATTAAACTTTGAGGACAAATGATTGAATTATGAATATGTTGTCTGGGACATAAGCGATGCATATGGGCTCGATGCGCAATGATTCTCGCTGACAGGACTCTTCTGGTTTATTTAGATAAGCTGCAAGTCTGGAAATCTTGACAAGAATAAGAACATGCTGTTTGCTTCTAACATTGAAGTATGGAGAGGGAATTAACTGATAGATGGAAACAAAACTATGTGATGTAACTGGATGTCAAGATAAATTTAGCTTTCATGTTAACAAATCTCTTTCGAGATTGAACATTACTAACGCGCAAACATCTACCCGAAAGAAAGAGGAAACGTGTACCATCTACCCTTCGTTAAGATCATTTCTTTTCCCAAATGATTTTTCAAGGGACCCAACCTTTGTAATCTTATTCCACAGTCAGCATTAAAATCTGCTGGCTAGGCACAGGTAAACAGAGCTCTTAATTCTGAGAGTGTGTATGATTGATGACCGCGGAGCCCGCTGGGTCGGAAAGCCATCCTGGTGTGTCATGCAATGTGACATGGCAGCTCTGCTAAGATGAATAGAAGCCTTTTACATCACACTGTTGTATGTAACGATAACTGGTTTTGAATCTGGGTTTTACACCGGAGCTGGACTGAGACTGGGATAGATTTATATTTCAAGGTCTATGACAAAAATGTCTGAAGCAAGTCTGTCCTAATTTTTCTCATTATGATTTTACCAAATATGATAAAAACTGATGGGCCTGTCACAAAATCTAGAAAAATACCTGACGCATTCATTATATGATCGCCATTATATGAGTTCAATCGATGAAACATGGCGGTTGTCAGAGTTTGACAAACCAAGGCAAAGCCTTATTACTCCAGTCGCGTTTTATTTATTGCACGTGACAAACTAATGTCAAGCCTCATAATCCGTAGTACTTCGCAAAAAACTGTATTGAAGCCATATGACGAAGTCACACCGACACAGTTTAAGATAGCTTTAAGACCTTTTAATTGTGCAGTGTGATTTGGGATTAGGTAGCCTAAATTAAATCCTGGATTGGACTGGATTTTACGGAACTGGAAAAACATTAGTCACACAAAGTGAAAGTTCGAGTGTATTCAGGACTGAACTTCTAGTAAAAGATGAGTGGTATTCCGACTCGAAAATACAACAACAACAAAACAGCTCATTATTTTGTTCATTATTTCAGTGTTTGTTGATTGTGGGTTATAGATTTAGACTCTTGGGTAGCACTTTATTTCAAGGTGACCATAATATGGGAGTCATTAACTAGTAAATACTTAGTAGTAGCCATTGTATTTAAATAAAACAAAAAATGTATTTACAATGTAACTAAGTTATGGAACAGTTTGTAATTATGTAGATGTAATAGGCTGCTACTGTTACATATGTAACAAACCAAGCCTGTTAAACAGCTACTTATGTAACCAAAAGATATATATATGTCACATATGTGTTGCAGACTTTATACAACGTAATTCTAAATCCATGTACATAGACATAAGCTACTTAAAATAAAGTGTATCAAGTTTGTACCTAAGTGTAAGTAGCTGTGTAACAGACCTGGTTTGTATGTGTAACAGTAGCAGCCTATTACATCTACATAATTACAAACTGTAAGTACAGGCTGTTCCATGATATGTACATTTGATTTCAAGTACAATGGCTGCTACTAAGTACCCAATTAGGTGATTACTCTGTATTATGACACCTTAAAAATAAAGTGTTACCGACTCTTTTAACCCTTAAAAAGACCTACAGAGTTGTAGCGTTTTATATGTTTGCTTCTGAACGTAGTTTAGGCTAAAACTGTGGTGAAATGTGTAGGTGTATTTGCTTTTTCCTGATACGATCCTTTTAAATATTCTACTTGTCTTATGTTGCAATCAGCAACTAGCTGCAGGAGTTTATTCTGTGCAACAGAAATACAATAAAGTATGAAATCATTTCAATGTCCAGTATACACTGCAGGGAGCAGCGGTAAGGATGTATTTTGGAACCATTTGTGTTCTCGGTCGTCTCGGTGGCATATTTTGGTCTGAACTTTAGTTTCTTGGTTTAAGCAGAAGACCCTTTGATTTTACTGAAGAAAACAATGAGTCTTCAGGGAGGAGTTGCTGTGGTAACACCGCTTCATGACTCCAACATTTGAACCTTTGAGGCAGTTTCATTATCTGTGGTTATTCCAGTTATTTTGATGTTGTAAGTAAATCTGACAATGTGGTTTTGTTATGAAGCTCTCTGGTAAACATGGGTACAGCATCCTAAAGGACAAAATGGTTTTATGATCACAAAATTTGGTTCCTAGCTTACATCAGTTTGCCTGACAGAGACATGACAGTCTTCTTTATTATTGTTGGTTCAATACCTTTCTGTATTGTGTGATGTAGTGATTTTCAGATTGGATTTTAGTAAGGTACTGTCAGAACGATAAAGACAGTGATTTATTAACATTGCAAGTAGGAAGAAAAGTTATGATGTAAAACAACACAGTAAATGTCAAAATTACAAAAATAATAATTGCACTTTTTTTTTGAATTTTCAGCATTATTATTATTATTATTATTATTATCGTTGTTGAAAATGTTTTTTGGTGTAATATTGTAGAGCAAAACATTATATTAGAAAAAAAATATTTTTTAATAATACAAAGGATGTCTGTTTTTAAAGAATGCTGTTCTTTTGTAAAAGAATACTGAAGAAAAAAAAGTTTAGTTTCCACTAAAATATTAAGCAACAAAATTGCTTTCAGCATCATTAATAACTGTGCATAAATCAGCATATTAGATTGATTATTGAAGGATCATGTGACACTGAAGACAAGAGTAATGATGCTGAAAATTAATCTTTGTCATAACAAGAATAAATTACGCAAATTACCAAGTTGCTTTAAACTGTATTATTTGTTCAGAATATTACTGTTAGAGACCAAAAACACATACAATTATTTCAGAATTTTGACATTTGCATCCGGTGGGACAAAAAAAAAGACTGTCGTTGGTTCCTCGCTCTCTAAAGTGGCACTCAATGGCAATAAGGGGAAGCTAAAAAGATGAGGAGGGACGGAGACTTTAGCTCATCTCAAAATAAGTAAAAACCAATTACTGAGTCATTCATTTCACATTTACAAAGCTCCAGTCAGCCCTCCTACACATTGTGTGTGTGTGTGTGTGTGTGTGTGTGTGTGTGTCTCCAGGAAACAGTCAAACAGCCATGAGGACACGTTTGTCTTGATGTTATCTTAAGATTAATGGAACATTAAATGAAGTCCACTTTAATAAAACCACAATGCTAAATTAAAAACCGCAATACTCTAACACTATAAAAATGTACGAGGGCGTCAAGGCTAATCGTGCTTCACGCTAAATGACAAATATTACATCCGAGCAAATGGGCGAAAAGACATCATGGAGAATTTTATGGACAGGGAGTAAATAAATCAAAGCTTGTTTTTGCAAAACTCAAGCTGTGCGTTGTTCATATCAAGCTCTTTTAGCCACTGGAGACAAATTGGCCTTTCCTTGTCCCCCTGCCCTATTTCCCATCAGTTTCATATTAGGATCAGCTGGCTAAGAGAATTGCATCTGAACTTCCAGTTCACCTTGTTACTTCTGCTTATCCCAGCCTTCCTCGTTTTCTCAGCTTCCACATTGCTTCCTCTGAACTTCAATCTGATCAAATAAGGGAGGAAATAAGAGAGACCGTCTCCAGCGGCAGAGGTACAGCATCCGCACCCAAATGCTTTTTGAAGAGCAACTGCATGAAAGATGCTGTGTGGCATTTCCTCGGCTGACCCCGGCGTGACCTTTATTCACAGGAAGACTCTATTTTGATTACTTTTTTGGGGGTTATCTTGCACTCTGTCATCTGGGTTGCCTGTAGCCTTTATAACTGCGCTGATTGTGTTTGCCAATTTGTTTCCGGAAGGTTAGCTGATAAAGAGTAAAATTATAACATTATTCCTTTATGTTATTTTCATAACTGTGTAGAACAAATTTGTTGTGAAGGAAACTGGTTTACCTCTTGAAACCTATTGTCAGTGTGCTGAATGACGTAGTCAGTTTATTCGTTAAATAAAATGTCTTCGATCTCAGATAGCTAATGGAATACTATATTAATCATGATTTGAAATAAAAATGTTTGGGCACTGCAAAAAATTGTAATATAGTCGTAATATTGCCTAGTTTTTTTGTTTTGTTGTTTTGCAATAAAAAGTACGTACAAATTGATAATGAAACTATCTTGGTTTAGTTGATAATATTGTATATTACAGGCACATAGTGTTTTCTTTATTTTGGTAGTATAAAATTAAGATGTATAAAGCTGTAGTTTGATACCGATTTTTATGAAATATATTTTTGAATTTAATGTGATATTTACACCGGAACGCATTTAATTGAACATTTTCAAATTGATTTTTAATGAATGTGGCCCACAACTGATCAAATTTTAGGTGGGTTTTCTCCAACCTGTCTTGTTTAACCAACTAAAATTCAACTATTTTTAATATATTTTTAAGTGCATTAGACCAGCAACCACGAATAAAGATCTGCTTGGGACAACAAAGGAAATAAAACATCATTCTGGCAGTCTATTTCCCTCATCCACATTGTTTAAATTTGAGCAGCTCAGTGTGGAGCTGATGTTGAAATCCATGTATGCCGACAACCTTAGGGAGCAGAGAGATGGTCTCTGTGCATATATGCTCTTGCTGATAGGCAGATGTATAATTGTATGTACAGTCACCATCCGGCTGTGGAGACCGTCTGAAGCGGTGCAAAGGTTTGAGAGCCTGCTGTTCTACCAGATCACAATTTCTGCATTTATAATGTATCTGGCTGTTTTTCTCTCTGGTTCCATCTCTTTCTCACTGGCATTCTCTCTCTCTCTCTCTCTCTAGTGTGTATTGTTCACCTCAAGCATTTCCTGTATAATTTAGATAATTTATGCCATATTATTGCTATAATTCAGTGCCAAGATATCTATCCCTCACACCTTCTCAACAAAACAAACATGCGCATCCAAACACAAAACATGCGTGCATGTACCTTCCACTACAGGCACTTAGTTGACTGTTGTTGTTTTTTTGCATTTTGTTTTATGAAGGTCACACAGAAATATTTTTTTTTTTTTTAAGTAAGGCAGTTCATCAGCCAAAAGGCTTTAGTTTTTGTCCTAAGATAAGTGTTTTTTTACAACAGGAGATCTATCTATCCTATTCTTTTTTGTTAGTTTGTTTTGGTTTTACTTATAATTCTGACATAAAAAACCCAACATTGAAATACCCATTTCTGAACTTAAATAGATAAACACTGAAACAACCATTATAAACCATGTTATTATTTTTGTGTTTGGTTGTAATTTCCAATGCATTCGTTGTTTTTTTTTTCCAATCAGTACCTAATGAAACTGTAACTTTAATTGTAATTTTAAATGTAACTGTAATTACTGTAAAAGATGAAAACATTGTTAAATTGTGTTTGTGTAAAAGTTGTGTAGGCTAGCTGTGAAATTAGCCTCAGCGACGTAAAAGCGTATGCTATTTAAATAAAACATATTCTGTGATGCATGTAAATAATGATGGACTTTGTTAAGCAATGAAAAACAAGCCGTGGCTGAAGAATCGCCAGTGTATGTAGAGCTTCCGTATCAATAGATCTCAAATTCTAGCACTTGATCTGTTTTCAAATAGTTGGAGGCAGAGGAAGTGGATCAGGTCTCAGACTCTCCCTTCTCCTTCCTGAGCACCAGCCAAGATGCGGCAGCCTTTAAGACGGGGGTTTTATCAATACACCCCACTCTCAAATCCCCCTCTCCCCTCACAAAGCTTCTCTCCCCAGACTCCAGCTGTAATAAACCATCTCTTTTTGAACTGGAGTCTGGGTGAATATCTTTGAAAGGAGAAAAAAGATATTCAATCCACACCATTAAAGACTCTGGGTGGATGGTGTTTGTATGGAGGAGGAGGGGGATTCACTCTGATGGAGATGCTGTGAGAAGAGTGTGAGTGTGTGTGTGTGTGTGTGTGTGTGTGTGTGTGTGTGTGTGCGCGCATGCAAGCTTATGTGTTCTTGGATTGGGCTGGGTGAAGTAAAGGGCTTTTATGAATCTATAGGGTGGGATCTTTTTTTGTTTCCTTTTGTTAAATATATTATTCAAATGAAATTTTTAAAACGTACGTTATGAGGTCTGTGCAGGTTAAGCTCTATGAAAAGCATTTGGGACATAATAATTTAGAGGTCACAATAAGGCACTTACATTGAGTAATGTTAAAATAAACACTAAAGTAAATATTAATTCGGATTCCAATATTTAAACATTAACCCCCAGTTTCACAGACAAGGATTAAGCCTAGTCCTAGACTAAAATGTAAATCTGAGCTGTTTCATCTGTTTCAACTTTTGTATTTTTGCAGATATGCTTTATTTTCTAAATCAGCTTTATAAAAGGCCAAATCCTGATATAATCCTTTCTATGAAACCAGGCCTAAGTGTACTAATATGAGGCAACAGTGCTAGAATCCCTTTTTTGTGACCTTGTCTACAAAGTTGAATTGAATATTATTGTCATGTAAATGTATGAGAAGGACATTATACAATAAAAAATATTAATTATAAACTTTGCAGTTCAAATAATCCACATTCTTTCATTTAGCAATGAGTTATTTAGCAAAAATCATTGTAGATGTCTTGCTGAAAACTATCCTTGACTGAATACAAATGAAGAATGTGTTTTAAAGTATTTCTACCTTTATTTTCTGTGGTGATGTACTTAATGCCGCAATTGCTGCTGTAATGAACCTGAGACATTTCTTCAAAGCACCGGTGCAGTTCTTAAGAACTACAATAAAGTTTTTTCAACTGAAAGTTTTCTTTGTAATGCCAGGCTGTAAAACCCTATTTGGGTTTTAAGTGGAAAAGTGGACGCTTTTCAAGAAAAGTGTCTGTTTATCATCAATATTTCAATAATATATCAAGATGTCAATAAGAGAACAAACATGCGTCTAAGTCTGAGACATATCAAAGGTTTGACGTGCCACTAAAATTGGATGTATGACTGAAACTGTCATCCTGTTGGACTAGGATCTGACTAGCCGCCTTGATGAGGTAAATCTACATTCCAACTTGAAATTTTTGCAAAGAATGATCAAAGGCAAACAGTGGGTCTTTATTGCTGCGAGGATGTAATTATTGAAATCTTGAAGTTTTGTTTTAATAATGTCCTTCCTCAAAGTCATCAGCTTATAAAAGATACATCATAGAAATCGCTGAAAAGGTCAGTGCGAATTAAAAGAAAAAAAGTACTTTTGACCAAGGCAGGGTTGTAGGGGCACAGCCTTCCGATAAATCTTACCCCGCATTAATGGAAATAGACCACGATCAGAGGTAAGACTGTGATCCATATGTGATATTAAAGCCAACAGCTGCTGAATTCCCTCCACCTCTGATTCCCGAGTCCATTTACTCAACCGGGCTATTAATAAATGTATATGTAATTTGTGCAAAATCCTCTACCTTTCTCTTGATCTCTATTCCCGCGAGATGTCTGAAATCCGAGAACGTGTCTCCAGATACGAGACCCGGGACAAGGCTTACCGCTCAGTCTGCAAGGGTCCAGCGGTCCCCTTATCCGACAGTTCAAGGAAAATACTAAATTTGATATAATTGTATTTTTCCTTCCTTTTTAATTCGCTCTCCCTTTGGACGCCCGCCATCTGGGTCAAGGGCGTCAACGGGGAGGAAGTTGCCAGATATAACAAAGCTAACATTAGCGTGTGATGCAGATATCCTAAATATTTATCATGTTTAAGTTTGCTTTATTCTAGTTCGGCTGTGTAACCTTACTCAAGATGTTACGCCTAACTTGCCTGCAAGTTTGTTATCATTAATTCATTAAAGACAAAAGGAGATGTTTTAAAAACTGTAATGTACATAATGAAGAAAAAAAATAAGCATATTTCTGTCTATGAAAAAAGTTAAGCAAAGGGTCACACAGAGAATTTTGGAAACGTTTTCACTACAGCTTTACACTTCGCATTACAAGATTGCATGTTTATACCCTCTGTATTCTCTTCAGTGTTCAATTCTGAAATGTCCTATTAGATTTATTCACCGTAAATAGTATCAACACTTTCCGTTAACCAATTAGTTAGTCGTTTTCTGGGAGGAAACGGCCATTATACAAAAAAGAGCAGCTCGTACGTTCTGCTATAAATACGTTTCCTTGTGCTCCTTGGAAGAAGAAAAAAAAAATCATGCATGTGAGTAAATGATGACAGGAGGGTGAACTTTCCCTTTAAAAAGAGTAGCTCAGCATCTCACTTTAGCGGAGAGGCTAATTGGTATTCATCCCTGCCTCGAGTCTGCGTTTTTTTGAAATAGAAGGTGTTTGTCATGTACCTGAGAGTAAACTTTAGCGCTACTTTATAGTACGAGGCACTATTCTGGTGCTCCACATGTGCTTCAGGCTTCAAGCAGCACTAGAGGCAGAAATTAAGTACAAAAGTGCCCGAGTCTGCCGATAAAAGGCCATCTGAGTTTATTTTTGAAATGCATACATATACGTGACAGTTTCTGTGTATACTGGGATGACATTTTAATTGAGGATACCAAAAATATAGTTCTGCTTTAAGCTCCACCTTGTTGCTCAGATACCGTAATTTTGACACAAACCATTTCAGATATGAACTTAATAATATTCATAGTGGCTCTGGGTTCTTTTGTGTCACTTTATTAGGATCATTTTTATTCATGATATCTCTTTAAATTGTCCTTGGGAGAAAAAGGAGATTACAGTCAACCGCTGACCCGTGGCTTGTGAATAAACATGGCAAAACAATCACAGCTCTATTTTAAAAAAGCGCACAGCATTTCGACTTATGGGCCCCCAAGGGCCCTAATGTGAGTAATGGACTCGTTAAAAATGAATTGAAATAGAAATAAATTAAATTGTCCCCTACCGTTTTATTTTGATTGCATATCACTAGATTAGAGAAGCTGGTAATAAGGACAAGGCTCATTTTACACAATAAATCTTAGTAGGGGTTTGTAGTTTTTGAACATCTGAGCAGATACTAGACTGTGCGTTACGTGGTTTGTTGTATTAGAAATATTAGAAAGTTTAATGTAACATTCAGTCCTGTAATTTGTGCGCAGTAAACAGGCATGACTCTAAGTATGAAGCCTTGTTTGAACAAAACGCCTTTGAAGAAACAAGGAGAGCGGAGCATTGATCTTGAAAATGTGTCGAGACCAACAGAACAGGCTTTGACCTTTTCAGGAAAGCTTTGGTGATTTGCAGAAAAGGTTTTTTGTTCTGTTTTCTTTTAGCTCGTTTTAATGGGTTCTTTTTTTCCAGCAGACGCCATACAAAATGGATTGAAATTAACTTCATAAAATGGATTAAAGATAAAAGAGCGAGGCATTTTAAGCATAGCAAATATAGTTTAGTTATAAAATAACTGTATAGGTGTTTTTCAAATTAAATGCTTTTAGTGCATTGTAGATGTAAAATTTTCACCGCTAAGTTTTGGATCACTGTAAATCTCGTGCATCGAGATTTCCGAACTCTAAGGAGTATCTATCTCCTAGTTGCTCAATTTGAGTTATCGTTTATGCCGTGTATTGTGAAGTAATAATACTGTTGACTTCCTACAGCTGCCATCGTGAGAGATTTCTGCCATCCGTTCTTCTCCACCTCCTCATATTGTATCTGTTTGTAATAATAGCAGCACATCCTTCATTGACACCTGTTCCCTAGGCCACGTGTATGTTACCTCAGATTAAACTTTAGGGTCAATTTCGTCACATTAATGTGACATTACACTGACAGGGACGACCCCTGATAGATGATACTTTGATCTTGGACAGTGCTACGGTCCTTGAAGCGAGAGAAGAGAGAAAATCAATCGTTCTTTCTGGCAATCAGCTATAGCTCAGACAGCTAATGCAAAACATAATGACCTTGTTCGGAGATAAGCACAGGAAAGAGAGAGACAGAGAGCGAGAGAGAGAGACAGGATGAGATGAAAGCAGACAGTTACTGACGCTGGTGGCTGCCAAGAGTCGCTCCGATACAACAGGAGTTCAAACTGATTAGGGCCTCCTCTAAAGGTCACCCTCCAATTGATTGAAAGTTGAATTTCTTTCGCTGGGCATGCCAACTAACCTTTTACCGCTTTGCTGAGGATGAAAGTAAAAAAATAAATAAAAAATCCTGGTATTTTAACTGTTTTTTTAAAGCACCACTAGGGTAAAAGAATCACAGATAACATGCTGCAAACGCTTTAAACGCATGTTCTAACATGAAGAAACAATGTGTTTTATAAATGCATAGAAATGATCTCCAAAATCAATATAATAAATGAAATAAAATTATACATAAATATATATAAACATATATGTGTCAGTGTATTCTATGGTGTCACAGAGAAAATAAAAATTCTAACATTGAAGATAAACCTCTCTCATGCTATTTTTTTATTATTTGTGTGTAATTGTTTTTGTATGTCACACATTGCATAACAATTATAAAAGTGATTTTGCATACATATAATATTTCAAATCAAATTTGTGAAAATAACAAAAAATGTCAACATATTGGTGAAATAATGTTATATTGCTATTCAGTGTAACACATATATTTATGTAAAAGACCTACAGACCTGCACTTATTTAAATATATAAATGAAAAAAAACGATACTTCCACATTTTTTTAGGATGTCTATATCAAAACTTTTCTTGTCTAATACAAATACTTGGATGGACGGTGCAAAGATTAATTGACAATTCAATTAATTTGTTTTTAGCGGTTGCACAATGATCCTTAAATAGAGTCTTTCAATGACATCTAATATTTCTATATTTTAAATATGCCTAGAAAGTAGTTGTTTTTGTTTTGTTTTAACAATTGAATGACATTTTAGTATTTGGCTTCTATAAATCAGGGCGCATATGTATGATAGTCATTACTTTTGCTAATAAAATTAAATAGGAGACATTCTAATGTACGGGGATGGGCTTAATTCAAAATCTGTAATATTAAGTAATAAACATTATTAATAAAATTTAAAATTTAAATTTCAGATCTTCAGCATGGTTCAAAACTTTCCGATTGTTGTGTTTCAAAATTCCCCAGTTCAGAACACATTATCATTTCCATCGATAAGAGCAGACTGATCCACACACATTAACCAAAACTAATGCTGAAGACGTCCCGTCATTCTGTCACTATCGGATTCCTCCTCTCTTCCATTATCTCGTGGGACTGAAAGCACTAAAAAAGACAGATTATCCCCATAGTTTGATTATGTAAGAGTATGAATCACTGAACGACGCGACATTGGCCGCGGCTGCAGGTTGGCGCTACCCGTCGGCGTGCCTTGAGCCTTCTGCGGGGCAGAACACGGAGACTAATGGCGACCTTTAGGTGGCCTAACGAAGCGAAGGGAAGAGAATTGCTTCTGTCAGCTTCTCTTTTCCCGCCCACATATACTCACATTAAAACAGAAGGGGACATCTAGACACAGTCCTTGAGAGGAAGGGTGAAGAGAGGGGCTGAGACCTGAATTGAATTTTACTTCTACTTGGAGGAAAGAAGTCGTCTTAATTCACATAGCTGACATTAGACTGACAGTTAAATGGTGGCGTTTGCTCTGGTGATGATATAGATGGTATTCCTTGAGTGTTAGCAAATGAGTAGTTTGGAAACAAACTTGTTTCACTTTTTTATGTTGTTATTATAGCTTATTTTGAAATTACTGGGCTAGGCTTTATGCTAATAGTCAGTTAGAAAATTACTAACCAGTCAGTAATACTTTGCATCACATGCCATCGTTTTCTAGCAAATGTGTTTATATTTTTCTAGCTGTCATGTTGAGTTAATAGCTGTATAATTTCAAGCTTTTATTTTTTAAATAAAAATGAAAAAATAAATAAATAAATAAATAAAATTATATATATATATATATATATATATATATATATATATATATATATATATATATATATACACAACCAATGTTGTAATTAACAACAGCTTCGAACTTGGCTCAATCGATCAGAATCAAGGACGGGAACTGTCCATTTTATGAATGCATTTTTAGCATACTATTGTGAGGTTTAATATTCATGAGGTGTGGGATTTGTATTCAATCAGTTATCCTGTGGGTGGGCTGCTTGACCAGGAAAAATGTTTAGTTATCGCTGTCATATTCGGTTAGTACCAAAAAATGACATTTATTGCATTGTTGCATCTTGCCTGGTTTGAACATGAAACTCCGATTTATCATTACCCAATCAATTCCCAAAATATAACAGTCTCACCTTCTTAAATAGCCCATTTCCCTCTGAAATACATGGACCGCAAACACTTTTATGCATTAATTTAGCATAAGAAATCCAATGTAGCTTTTGTTGTGAGACCTTTACATGAAAGTTCATTCATAACCATTACTCGTAGAGACTCTCAGAAGGTCCTCTCACAAAAAAAATCAATGATAAACAATTGAATTCCGTTATTGTCCGTGAACAGAAGCGTGTGTTTATTAAACCTGCAGCGCCACGCTTCACTTTGCACAGTTAGCGATGGGATCATCCAGTGTGAGTGTATCCATGCATGTAGCCTAATTCACCCCTCATTCTTTCCTCACTTCTTCTTTCATACCCGCTGGTAATGTGAGAAAAAACGACAGCTTGGGGTCTGATAAAATTGACCTTGATGTTAATGAGGTTCGTTCGGATAGAGAGCGGTCTGTAAAACGCACACACACACGAGCACGCACGCCGCTGACATCATTGCCCTGTCAACGCCACCCCACTTACCTCTGTCAGTCTCAAGAACACGTCGCAGCCCACACTTGTCACACTCATTAGTCCGAGCGAAGAGATTTACAACCCCCTTGATGTATCCCACAATCCCCGGCTCACATCTGCTCCATTTGATCTGTCAGTATAAGCCTCTCTCCGACATACTTTTTCCATGGCTGTTCAAGGCACACTTGAGAAAACATCATCTGAAAACAAATTCACTGTCATCTATAGACCGCGGGTCAAATATCATCAGACGCTCTCGGCCGCTTTAATTCAAGATGGTTTCCAATAGAACTGTCATCCAGCATTGGCGTTCAAAAGAGGCCATTCTTCTGTTTGAGGTTATAGAAAATCAAGCCGTCGTTTAGAGCTTCTTGCAGGCAGTGTCGTCTGGTTTTTGTCTGCTATGATCAGAGCTGGGGAAGCTACTGGAAAAAGAATGATACCAAACATTAGCTAAGCTATGTTCAAAGTTATCCTTCACAGAAAGTCATTACATTAAAAGCGACATAGTGAAAGTACACTTAAATAAAATAAAAGTTCCAAAAAGGGGTTTTCAAAGTGATGCCATAGAACAGCTTCGGGTTTTCCTCGAAGAGCCTTTCATTGAACAGTTCTTTTTAAAAGAAAAATCTTTGTATGAAGAGCATTTCAATCCTTTTCCGCAATAAAGGTTGATGTTAAAGTTCTTTAAGAGTAAAATAGAAAACTACAATAGAAAAACATTTACCAAATAAATTCCACCATTCGCATTGAAAAGATGTGTGACAATTGCGCTGTGAGACCAATCTCGTTCACGGCATCTGAAATGTTGTTATGATCATCAATGTATTTCTGTCATCAATGTATTTCTGTATAATTACTGTCTTACTTGACTACATTCCGAAACAGCATCACCTGCTTCGGAAACAGTGATAGCATTTATTGTGTTATGTTCTGCTCTCTCTGAGGCACAAATAATTTATCATACATGAAAATTATTATATTCTGTGACCATTAGTTTTCTTACAGATATTTAGTACCAGTCAGGAAGCTGACGATTTAGTTCTCTTTGACTTTGGATTGAAAAAGTGCATTATTCTCAAATGTTTAATGATACATTGCTGTCTAGTTAAATTAGCATTTTTGGATGGAAACATCAAAAGGATCCCTGGCGTTTCCTATCATGACCACATCACCAACAAAGAAATACCACAAAGGTAAAAATCAAGACTTCTTACGAATGTCTGATCACCGCTATCCAAAAATATCATTTTGATGGGTACCTCCCAGAGGGAAAAGGAAGCAAGGACAGCACCGAAAGATAAACACTTTAAGGATTCACCCAAAAATGAAAATTCTGTCATTACTCACCCCCATGACCATCATTCGTCTTCGAAACATAAATTAAGATATTTTGATAGAATCTGAGTTCTTTGATCCTCCATAAACAGCAAGGATAATATCATGATATGCGCACAGCAAGGACATCAGTAAAAATAGTCCATATGTTACTTCAGGGGTTCAACCATAATTCTATGAAGCTACAAGTATAGTTTTCGTGTTTGAAAAAAACAATAATAACAAAATTTATTCAACAATCCTTCTCCCCAAGTTAACGTCTTCTGGAGGGTCTGAGATCTCTCAGAATCCATTACAATATCTTAATTTGTGTTCTGAAGATGAAAGGTCTTACAACTTTGAGACGATTAGTGATTTAGTTTATGAGTCGACAAAAGTTCTGTGAATTTGTAGGTTTTTTGAAGGTTTTGCTAAGCTGTATTACTGATTCATTCAACTTGATTGGTAAACTAGTTTTTGCAAATGTCATTGCTACTAAAAAAAAACACTTAGTTATTGAAAAGCAAGATAATTTATATTACAAGACATCACTATTATTACAAGGCATCACAACTAAATCACTATTACACAATGTAGTTAAGCTAATATCTAAGTTCAATGTTACTGGCCATAATAATAGAGCAAAATTTGGTACATCTATGCTGACAAGATGTTTCTGTTAAACCTTTGAGTTTTACTTACAACCCAGAAGACAGAAACATTGTAATGTCAAAGGACATTCATTAAATGCCCCAGAGAAGGAATCATCTATTTGGTATAGATGAATGTTCATATCTGCAGTCTACAATGGATTTGCTCAGTTGTAAACTCAAGCTCAGTGATTCAGATCTGTTGATTTATTTGTGTCATTGTCTTTTTATGGTTTCTGGTTTTGACTGGCAGTTAGTTGTTTGAAAGAATCTCAACCCGTCGAGAACATTTTTTAGTTACGTTCTGGGTTGCTTTTTAGAAAAATAAAAAACACAGAGCAACCTGTTAAAAATGTTTCTTTTTTTGCAGTTCTTTTTGATAAATGTAGTGTTTAAATGTTTTACTGTTTTCCATTGTTACATTCTCTGAAAAACCTAATTCTCATTTGTGATACGAAAAATGTATTCAATAAATATTTGGCTGATGTTCTGGAATGACGAAAACACCAATGTGCCTAAGTCTCATGGAAATGGAAGGCAGAAAAATCTAATTGTCCAAAAACCGGCTTCATTTTATAAAAAAAGCGCGTTTTCTTTAGATTTTTGGGGGGTGAAATGTAAGCTGGGCATGTATCACTTCACTGTATTCATTAAAACAAAGCTCAAGCATCTGTTGTGGATCACTACACCTTCATGCGCTAACCCTTACAAATCAAATATATCACGGTCCAGACAGATTTAGAGTAACATACACAACTGAACTTCCATGTCTGACATTTTGCCTCCTGACCGTAACATCCAAGATGGCTTCAGAAGGAGCCTAGAGCGTCGGTGCACCCAGAGAGCATTACCTGCAATTTTCAGGACAGAACAAGTCAAGTGTGTAAAGTTCAACAGAAACATCATAGAAAATGAACCCAGCCGATGACATTTTAATCAGAACGGTCCCGCCATATAAAAATAGCATTGTTGACAGAGCTGTGTAATTTATTTCTCGCGCAGTTTTGTATTGGTCTATACATTTGCAGCGCTGCTCGTTGTTACACAGACGACAAATGAACATTTTCTTGTTCGGTTGAAGGTCAGGGGAAGCAGATTTGGTGAAAGTCACCATAAGTCAAACTGGTGGATCTCACGTCATGCGGAAAAAAATAGCCCTGTGTTTATTTAACTTCTACAAGTAGAGTAAACTGATAAAATGTATGGTTTCACTTTATTTTGATGGCCCCTATAAAATATTCTGTTGACTATAAGTAACGTTGCATAAACACATCTCCTAACTGTAATTATGGGGTTAGTAGATTATTATTAAACTGGTAGAGATAGGGTTGGGAAATTGCAAAGTTAGTAATTTGTAATTGCAAAGTTACATATAGTCAGTAGAATGTCTTTTGGGAGATCATGACAATAAAAAGTTAACAGATATTATACAGAGAGTCTACTAATACTCTAATGCAGTTACTTATAGTCAACAGAATGTTCAAAACGGACCATCAACATATAGTGTTACCATATTTATATTACCAAATATATTTGCTGATTTATTATATAGATTGACAGGCTGAAAAGTTAAGTGTTTGACAATATTAAAAAAAAAAAAAATTGTGGGGTGAATTCATTGAACTGTCTTATTCTCTAACTATTCCAGCAGTTTAGTTTAACTAGATATAAATGTGCTACAATAGTGCTGCATTCTTGATTTATCTATATATATATAATTTACATTATATATAATAATTTCCTTTCTGCAAAATATGCACCTCTTTTCCATAGAAATTAGGCTTATTATACAGTTAAGTGTGTCTTGTTCACAAATTATAATGCCTGGTAAAACAAAAATGCACAATACAGTATGTATCAAAATATGTAGTTGAATTGTAGTTGAATGGATGGATGGATGGATGGACAGATAAATCATTGCAGATGAATAATAGAATAACTACAGATTTCATTCATGGCCACATCATCCAACACTCTTTATGTTTTCTGCATTCTTTAATTTCCTGCTAAGAATGAAAAAAACGCTTCAGATGATTCAGTCAGTTCAAGAGAAAATCAATCAAACTGATTCCAATTCAGATCATTTTGCCAACTTGTTTGATCTTGACACAAACGAGTGACGCTTTTTTTGTTACAAGTGATAGTGTAACAAAAGTGATATCATAGATCGATAGATAGATAGATCACTCTGTCTATCTCTCTGGTGTTTTTCAGTTGGACAGTCAGTACAGATGACACTGTAGACATCAGGCCTCTTGCCCATTTTTTGGCCTGTGCTTCGAACATCAATCATGAGCTCTCAAAGGGAGTCGTACGCATGCACTTTCCATCCGTCACCCTCTCCCTCGTGCCCGTACCACTCAGGAACAGGACGTTTTAATGCACTCTCAAAGTCAGACATTTCAAACGTAGGCAGAGGGAGCGAGAGAAGGAGATCTGGAATGGAAGAGAGTATATAAGACGATAGATTATGCATAAAATTGTCGTTTTCCATTCGCACGTGCAATCTCGGCGGGCCGCAGATGACATTTTGATGTGGGATTTGCTTAGCGGCATCTGATCTGTCTATATATATGCATGCAAAATACACAAGGAGGCATAAGTAAAATACCAAAGGGGTGAGAAATAGAGGTTGAAATAAGAACGGAGAAAGTGTGGCTGTGTAGAGTGGCCGTTTTTTAATGGTAGATCTACTGTCCTTGTCACAGAGGCACTTGTAGATTCTGAGATAAAGCTTTCAAAGTGACAGCTCAGATGCACTCTGCAGTGGTAAAGGGCAGAATGCTGAAATGCACAATACATCTGAAAAGTTGTTTTCCATCTGGCGGCGTAAGACAGCCCTTCGACTTTAATTTAACTGCCTGTGGGAATTCTAGCATGGATGATAACGCATCTGTATTCTTGTGGTGGGCTAACGTTAAAATCTCTAGAATTGAGGATTTTAGTGCGGCAAGGCGTGCGAATGTCCTCAAGGGTGATTGGTATCTTACTAACTATGCTGTTGATGGTCTGATACAAAGATAATGACACATGATTGCAATATAAAACCCCATCAGCTAGAATAGGGCCTTGCGCTAGGAGTGGCGCATTTGTTGCGAATGAACTTTAAGATTAAAGATGCTTCGTTTTGGCCTTTCTGACACTTTTATTGATATGGATAGATAAAGGGAAATGGCAGAGAAGGTAGAAGGACTGGGATGAGGACATTTCACAAGCTAAATTCGAAACTGTCGCCCACATTAGCACTCAAATTCAATGTGTCATAGTTTGTTTTTCTTAGTTTTTTTAGAATGAGGTAGGGAATATAGTCTGCAATATTTACAGTATAGTCTCACTTAGAGAGACTTTAATTAAACCAAAGGTTTATCATAAAAATATATATATATATATATATATATATATATATATATATATATATATATATATATATATATATATACACTATATTGAGTATTTGCTCATCTGCTTTTTGACGCATATGAACTTAAGTGACATCCCATTCTGAACCCATAGGGTTTAATATGATGTCGGCCCATTCTTTGCAGCTATAACAGCTTCAGCTCTTCTGGGAAGGCTTTCCACAAGGTTCGGGGGTGTTTATTCGAATTTTTGACGATTCTTCCAGAAGCGCATTTGTAAGGTCAAACACTGATCATGCACAGTCATGTTTTATACACCTGCGGCGATGGAAGTGATTGGATAATATGTATATATAACATGTGTGCGCGTGTGTGTGCATTTGTGGTTTATGGGGACACAAACGTGGTTAATGACATGGGTATGACAGAGGTATTACAATCTGAAGGTAGTTTATGAAGACACTGCCAATGTCATCATAATTAAAAAGCATGGATTTTTTTATTTACAATGCCAACGTATGTGTGTGTGCTGATAAACAATATGCATTGCAAATTACATTGTTTAATTAGTTTTTGCACCCTCAAATTATTTATATAGTTATTGGTAACATTTATTCTATCAGTTACATGTATCAGACAGAATGAAAATATCATTGCGTCCCTAACCATCATAAATTGGGATGCATTTTGGAGTTTCTTCTGCACACTTACACAGAAAGAGACCTTTCTTAACCCTCTAAGCTGTTTTAGTCCAGTTAGCATCAGGACGCCAGTCCCTGCTGTCCTATTAGCTTCTACTGATCCTTCTTTTTTGTAATCAGTGGATACTTCCAGACGCGGATCTGACAGTAAATATCGCTTGCTCTCACCTCTCGGCTGATGGGAATACATTTTTGTATTCAATTACAGCAAATGACTTGAGCGGATCGATGCCTGCTCCCTGTTGAAAAGAGCATTCTTTACCGACTACATGTTCATACAACACACCAGGCATCTGAATGACTGTTTGTGTGCTCTTCTCTCTCAAGGGGAAGATTACAGCTCGTATCATTTTGACGTGAAATGGTTTGATGAGGGGGCAATGGATCAATAGGCTTCGGGTGCCTAAACGGATCGAAATGGACTAAATGTTCCCATTTGTATCCTGCAGACAATGGCTCTGCATCCACCTTGGAAGAGCACTGCATTGATCCAATAAAGGAAAGCCAGAACGGACTCCCTAATTTTATTTCATTCACATGAGGGATCTGTAATTTCAGTTGTAGGTTCTGAAGGGGTTGAGAGAGATGGTAGAGGTCAACTTAAGTCGCGCTGACAAATTGCGCTGTTATGAGCCAGAGAGGACAGAGGTTGAGAATTCAATCAGGACCTTTTGAAAGTAATGGTGCCATTATAGTCAAAAATACTTGTTCCTTATAAGATCATAGTATGTATTAGAGCTGACCAATATGATGTACAGTGTGCGCAGGGAACTATCGGTGAGCTGTTTCACGTTTAGACATGAGAAACAAAAATTTATATGAAAAAATTAAACGGGATGAGGAATGCTGTTTGCACTCTGTATTATTTGTTTAATTTAGTATATTTCAGAGTGTATTTTTTTGTTCATTATAAATGTGTGTCATGGGCCATAACGAAGTAAATTCGCTAAAACACTGACTAAATAAAATTCTAAAAAAGTTCTAAAAACATTATTATTATTTTTGATCATTGCATTTATTTGGCTATTGGTTAACATTATTTGTTTTAAGTGCGGAATACAGAAAATGTTGTTCAAATGTAGCTCATCGAATCAAGAGTTTGTTGGATGTTTTTTGTAATAAATTTGCGGTTTACTTTTTAATTTATTTATTTGCAAACATTATGCAAAGTGACATTTGTTTATAGTCATTTTAATTATATCGACCAATGGTTAACAAAGTCTTTTAAATGTAGCTCATCAGTCAGAAAGTATAGTTGGTATTTGTTTTATTATTGAATAGTTTTACTGGCTTGTGTTTGTTTGTTTTTTATTAATATTCTTTCTTTTACCCTCAGGCGCTATAAAGTAATATATATTAATATATGTATTAAGGCTGTTGTGAATTTGTTTTTGCACATGTCAGACTTGTCAATCATTTGTTAGGAATAATTTAGCATATTGCTTGGCTTTAATCGAATTTAATACATTTTATTATGCCAAACTGACACTAACATCTGGTTACTTAAAGGTAAAATATTGCAGAAATACCAAAAAAGGAGATTTGTAAGAAATCTTCAACTGGTCAGTCGAGCACACACTCACACACACACACACACACACACACACACACACACACACACACACAAAAACACAATGGTTAAAATTCAAATAAAAGAACAGTTTTAACACTTTTAGGGGAAATCAACCTACAGTATATTACAAGAAGGCTATTATATTACAGCGGCACGTCACCTTTAAACCATTTTTAATTCATTTTGCCAGATAATAGTGTGCACGCAAGCTTTGTAAATATCCAGTTTTAGTCTGTTTGTTTGCGCTCTCCGTCTCTGTGGCTTTGTGCAGCGGAGTGATTGAAACGCTGCCCTATAGATTCTGCTGGTTTGCGAGGCCTGTCCGTGCTCTAAGCCATCTTGAAGTTGCAGACACCACAGGAATGTAAAACAGCTCCTCCTGTCAGTGAGGTGTGTGTGTGTGTGTGTGTGTGTGTGTGTGTTTGTAGGCAGGATGCAGCGGTGGCATTGATGGAGCGAGACGTGTGTGTGTGTGTTTCGCAGCCTCCCTGACCGCACTGTCTTGAGAAAATGGCAATTCTTGCGCTCTCACTGCACCACTTTTCTTCATTTGACTCTGATTAGCTTTGATAATGTATCTGTGCCATTACCCAGCTAATAAAAGGGAGGAGGGCGACCGAGGGGACGGGGGTAATGGGGTCTGAGCTCCGTGACTTGAGAAAACACACTGACGAGCTCTCCCGAGGAGCGCTTGAATCACAAGTGACGCATGGGGCGCCTTGCCTCAGTTTGGCTAAATGTAACAATCCTTTAGTCACTGTTACCGACCTGGACAGCTCACAGCAGGTTGTAGAGAGCCGGACCATCTCAATGGGACTATATATCAAGGCTGATGGGGGACTGCGGTTTGAGCCTTGAATTTTCCCTTCAGGACAGAATGGAGTTCATAATGTCGAGCCTGAAAAGTCTTTAGTTGTTTCCTTTAACAAACAGAGTTGTCAAACATATAGTGCTGCGCCTTCGCTCTGAAATATGAATACGGTTTCAGTTCTGCTTCCACGTACTGGCTTTTGGTGTACTTGCAGTTGAGACTGTGTCGAGAATGTGATCAAAGTCATTTCCGACGTGAAGCCAATTTCCAATTTTGGTTTGCTGTTGCTATAAAATGAGGTAAAAATGCAAAAAGCCCCAAATAATGTTGTAGATATAGCTCCTGGGTTTGGAGTCGTAGCTTCAGTTTTGAAACCCTAATACTTTGTAGATACAAAATCGAGATGCTGCAACAATTATTATTTTGTAAAATATTTGTGGGAAAATAATACAGTTGTTAGAATTTTATATATATAAAAATATATATATACATATATATATATATATATATATATATATATATATATATATATATATATATATATATATATATATATATATATATATATATATATATATATATATATATATATATATATATATATATATATATACATATATATATATATACATATATGTATATAAATATATATACATATATGGGATTATTGTCATATATATCATTTTTAAAAATCCATAAAAAGCAGTAATTTGTTAAAACTACTGATTACAATTAATGTGCTTTCAACACCTTGAAACTATGAGACTTTCAAAACCTCAAACTTTGTCATTTCTTGCCTTTTCTTACAAATAAAAGTGGCAAAAATGTCCAAAAATTGCAGTTTGGCTTTGTAGCATCTTCAAAGATACCCCTGAATGAGCCGTATCAGCTCTGAGGACAACAGCAAAAAGTCCATTTGTCCCATGATATGGCCAAAGGAAGTGATGCGTTACTACTTTTCTACAATCCCCCACTCCTTCTCATTTCTCTTTCTTTGTGTTAATCCCTGAGTGTGGCGGGCGAGCGAGCAGCAGGCTAAAACCACGGCTCTAAATGAGGCTCAGAGAGAGTCAGAAGGGCCCGCTGACAGCTTTATAAATGGCTTTCCCACTTGATATATGTTCACTCAACTCTGGTCCAATTTCGTTTAACTATTGTTTTCTTACTGTTGTTTCAGTCCATTTCAACAATTGTTGCTTTTTGTCTAAGCAAACATGTATTTTGCATAAAGCCACAGCAGGCTTTCAAAGACGATAGAGCAGTGAAGTTTATGGGCTTTTTAATTCATTCTGTGAAAGAAGTAGCAATTGTGTGCACAACATTTGATAAAAAAACATAGAAAATATATATAACAATTCTATATAAAATGTTTTTTATTAATTCATTAAAATTAGGCTCCGCTACAATCTAACATTTTGTAATTTTATTTTATCTTATTTTATGAATCATGACATAAGTTAAAATATAACATGATATTCCGTTTCTAATTTTTATGTAAAATTCAAGTTTTTGAATTCTTAATATTAAGCCTAAAATGTGCTTTTAATGTCTCTATTTATGAGGATTGTATGATCTTCGAATAATATTGGTCTTTAAATGTACCTGAAGTATACTTACAGCCAATTTAGCACGCCAGTTTAGTATCCTAAAAGTACAATTGCAGGGTATTTTTATTAAGTACACAAATATGTAAATATGTATTTATAATAGTGTATTTCAAATACATTTACTTTTTAATAGGGATTGCTCTGAGATTTAAATTTTCTACCCCAATTCAGAACATCCCAGCGTATTCATTTTAAGAATTAACTCCCACTCATTTTTAGCACTTGTCTAAAAAGTTAACTTTTGCAGAATTAGCTTGAAAAGAAAAAAAAATCACCCTCCAAATGCAAAAAGCTCCCTTTTCTTAGAACGACTCTGAAATGTTATTTTACAAACCACAAAAAGAGACATAAACCATTACTAAATGTCACCGAGCACCATGAGAACAAACCCCAAAATGGAATATTTCAAGTGCAGGTCATTGTTTCCACCCAAGCAAACTGTGGAAGTCGAGCATGAAGCTGAAATGTGTGGAGTGTCTCCGTCCCACTAATTCTCTCTTTAATTAAAGCAGGCAAAGGCGAGGGCTCTCACAGCCGCCTGATCTCTGAAGTGTTTTTATGTCGGCACCAATTACACCTTCCTTCTTAACGCCACATGAATGGCGGTTTGATTGGAGGGTAAAGCCCCAGTATTAATGCCAGTGTTTCATATGGCCCTTTTTAGAGGCCTTTGCCATTTGTGATGGCAGAGTGCATTTCTTTTCCCCTTTCATTCCCATCAGAGAAAAGATGACGTTGAGTGACTGGTCCAATCTGTTCCCTCATGTGAAACACAGAGAGTGCCATGTCTTCTTTTTTTCCCTCCCTTTATTTTGAAGTCTGTTCTCGTTTCAATTTCGTCCCCCCTCACCCAAACTCGAAATCCACTGCAATGCGTTAGCCAATATGTGTTAGTTGTCTCAAGTTCTTGTGCCTCGGCGTGCCTTTGACAATTGCAAATGTAAAGTTCACAACTGACTGCCTTTGCATCTGCTCCTCGAAAGCCTTGCCTGCTTGACGGCGGGAAGGCCGTGAGAATTGAAATTCCTCCGACGTGCTTCGAGAGCCTCGCTCTCAGACTCCTGTGGGAGGGGAGGGGGGGGCGAGATCAATTGCAATAAAACCTCACCTCAAAAAGGTGCCGTCGAAGACCATCTCGGGAATCCCGAAGTGACGTGATGCCTCGACCAGAGGAAGGTGAGTGGGGCCGTCGTCTGCGGTTTATAAATACTTTCACCTCAACAGTCAATAATGACATCCTGAAGGCCCCCAGAGCTGTTGCTGTCCAATAACTCAACACGGTGTGCATGTCAGTCAGTACGACAACCTGAGAAAACAATAAATCACTTTAGGTAGAGATATAGCACAACAAGCCTTGTATTAGATAACTTATTTTAGCATCAGAAAATGATTTACAGATTAATTTATATTTCATTTCTATTCGATTGTCTCAATTGCAAGATATATATATATAACTTTTGTGTTATTTTGATGCTTGAAACACCCTTTTTGTGACCTGCATATAAATCTAAAATTTGATAAAATGCTGTTTATTATTACCTTTTTAACGTCAGTTTTATAAATTGTGGTGCTTTATCAAATTTTTCATATTGCCTTTATTTTTATTTCCTGGCAATGGCCCCATTATTATGTAAACACAATAAATGTCCGTTTGAAGGGCCAATTACTAGACAAGCAAACATGAGTTTATGAAGGTGCAAAGAGGCTGACAGGCAGCATATTGTCCGATGACTTTGAGTACAGCCTGCACCATCATGTTGGCCAGATAAGGAGAGCTTATGGGCTCTAAAACAATGAGACGTGAAGCCAGTCATCACTAATGGTTAGACAGCCAAATCAATGCGCAGAAGCTCTTATTGAATACAGTACAATACTGCAACGTTTGTTGCAGCAAAATTGTTTGGCTGCACACTATCTTTAGTTCAGCTGCAATGATGGAGCACCATTAATCTGTTTTTGTGCCTCTCCTCCTCTCTCGTTCACTCGTTCTCCCTCTTTTTCCTTCTCCTCCTTATCCTCCTTATCTTGGTGACTGTGCAACAACTAATCCCGAGGGATTTGAACCTAATGAATCTCATTGATTTGTTCTAGAGGGATGAGGAACAAGACGGAATGGGGTGTTTTGACACAAAAAATTAGATTCACCCTCAAGTGTCTTTTGGGCTCGGTAAGCTTAAGAGGTGAGAGAGAAATTTGGACTTCGGGTTTATAATTAGATTTTCCTCTCATGAACTCTCAGCTAAGTCTTTTTGCCGCCATTCTGTAACCTCAACGCTCACCTTTTTCTTGCAAAACTGCAATATCCTTTTGGTTTCCTCTTTTTGGTGGATGTGGGTAGAATAGGAATCCCTTTAAAGTAAATCAATGTGTTACTCCAAACCCCCAAGGCACAATTTTTTGCATTAAATCACAGTGAGTGAATGAATTACTTAAGCTGTGTTTGTGGAATTTCGTAGCAAATAGCATAAGTTCTATGTATCTTTTTTATCTTTAATATATTACACTTGGGAAATTTGTGATTTGAGGAATCACAGGAAGAATTGCATTCTGTTGGTGAACTAAAATAACAGCTGTCCTGAGTGACCATTATTAAAGTCGATATTTGCCATTTTATACATTTTATAGCATAATTGTTGTGTAAGATAGTAAAATAATCTGGTAAGATACCTTATTTTTTACATATATGTGACCCTGGACCACAAAACCAGTCATAAGTAGCATGGATATGGTTTGTAGCAATAGTATATGGGTCAAAATAATTATTTATTTTATGCCAAAAATCATTAGAATATTAAGATATATATTTTTATATCTTTTATATATATATACTTTTACTTTTTTTTAAAAAGGCCTATAATATCCATCATGTTACGTTCTCACAGAGTAAATCCGCCTTTGTAGCAAAGTTGTATATATAATTAATTCTTCAATTCCCACTCCATTGGTAGCAGATTGTTTGGGGCTCCTCCTTTTAATTAGCTTCCCTCTAGCACCGGGGCACAATGTTTCAATTAGACACTTAATGAAATTCAATGATCATAAAATACAATTACCACCATGGTGCAGCTCTTCATTGAAACCAATTACGGTAGTGGCAACAAGCGAGAAGAAGTTCTCTCATCGTGGATGAAGAAAGGCATCTGGGGATGTGCGCTTCTCTTCTCCCGTTAGCAGTGTTGGCACTGGCGTAGGAAGAGTAAAACGCTGGGAGGCCCGGCATGGTGCTTGACCCTCTTGAGATGAGCAATTATGGGTGATTTGCCAGTTGGTGAGGTGATAACTAGATGGGTGCGCTTCTGTGTGTGTTTTCACCACAGAAGCAACCACTCATCTTGAGACGTGAACTTTTCACAGTACATTTTAAAAAGATGTTAGTGTGGTTTCTATGCCACTTTTTCATTTTAACACTCCCTCTGCCATTGGTCAGGCTAAACGGTTAGCCATGCCCAAATGTTGCTATGCTGAGCTGGCCGGATTGTTTAAACAAGCAGTTTAATGTTTTGACAGCACCACAGCGCCACAGTGTTTACACATTTTTGGGAGGGAAATCAACCTACATAAAGTGTTGGCTTCTTTATAATTGACTAAAGTTTAACTGGGAAAGGAGAAAGTATTTTAACATTTAAAAATTTATGCACTTCAGTTTTAAGTAGTCAAAAGCCTGACAGATGCCAAGGGGAACTGTTATTGAGTCAAATTATTGTTCTGGTTTATGACAGAGACAAATGGATACTGTCAAAGCACATTTTAAAAAATGAATGATGCATTTTATATATTACAATCTGCAAATGCACATTAGAGGACTTTGTAGTACCTGTAGAGTAGCGTAGCACTGTATCAGTTCGACAGTAATATCAAATGTCAAATGCAAATGATGAAGCGTTATTCATGCCTTGAAAAGTTTCAGGTGTGGGAGGTAAAAACTTCTGAGCATCGATGCCTGCAGCCATTTAAGGGACGATCGAATCACTCACCAGCAACGCTTGGCATGTGCAGGGATTTCAGCCCGACGCAGACCGACCGCTGCGGAAAATTGGCCAGTGACCCCCGAGATGGGTCAGTCCCAATTCACAGATGGCAAATTGCGTGGAAGGCATTGATTAATGGGAAAGACACAACTCGTTATAGTCGGCGGTGTCATCCTCGCTCTCTGAGTAGCCTGGGCCCGCACCCTCTCATTCCCCTCCCTCGCCTTTCATCAAGCTAGTGGATGAAATAACAATCTAACAATTGATCTCACCCCCTGCAATTAATGGCCTTCTCGTTGGCGTAATTTGCAGAAGAGAATAAACAGCAACGTAACTGAGACCCGGCAAATGGAAGTGGGAGATACTTGTGTTCATTCGCCATTTAGCATATGAGGTACTTTCAGTTGATTGTCATTCAAAGGTAATTGGGGTTCTACATATATCAGCACAGTGAGACGACTCTAATAATAGAACGACGCAGCTATGTTTGTAAGAATACAATGGCGATAACAAAGTACAGAAATCTGACTGCAAGTAGCAACGCCCAGTGATATATTTAAAAATGGACATATAGTACACCAAACAGCAAATACAGTACCCTCACGTTAGCGATATATACTATAGCAGATGCGTGATTGTTTATATTGTTATGAAATGTAATATTTAAATATTTAAATTTATCCATATACATACATTATACTCACATAAAGCTATGCTTGCTATGCTTAAAAAAACTGCAACATTTTGACCAGCTCTAATCTGATATATATGCAACTATAAAACATGATGATAGTAAGATATTATAAACACTAACATGACATTTTTTTTGCATTTTATTACGTTGCTTCAGTTATTTATTGCAACAGCTTAAATTCAAATATCCAGGGACTGACATTAAAAGTCAATGCTCTTGGAAATATGGCCTACACCAAATAAAACCAGGTAGCATGTATCATATGTATGCGAAAACTGCATATCATATGCATGCAAACAAATTTCCTATCATACGTACACGAAAATTACATTATTTTTATTAGATTTTTTTGGCGTACATTCAGAATTCATCTTCATTTTCTTTAGTTATAAAGAACGCTATGATTTCATTATATTATCTGATATGTTTAAGCAAGTCCTGTGCCAGCAGTGACACTGAGTAGAATTGCAAAAATAATGGATTTTTTTAACAGGTTTCCTGAGCACTCCACTGTCTACCATTGGCTTGAGAAGCAGATGGCCCACAAACTCTCTCCGCTGGTAATCAAAGAAACAGTTGAATGTTTTATTGCACCACAGTATATTTTAAGCTGAGGGGAACAATTTCAACTAAAGTAATTAAAAATTTCACCTCTCATGAAAACATGGCGAACATTGACATGGACGAGACGAATGCGAATAATAGGAAGTATACTTCCAGCAAAATCCAGTAAAAATTAAGGTTGAACCACTGATGTCTCATGAACTAATGACGTCCTTAATACCTTTCTGGGTCTTAACGATGGTAGTTGCGTGGCTGTCCTATGTAGGTTCTGAAAGCTATTGGACTGAAAATATAATTGGTGTTGCTTAATTTGTTTTGCTAAGATGAACAAAGGTTTTACGGATTTAGAATGACATGAGTAATTGTACTGTAACCACTTTGAAAAATTATGAGTAACTTGAAAAGTTTAGGGGAAGAAGCTTAATTCCCCAAGACTAGAAATACAGAGACATTGACTGCTGTGACACAGGTAATAGAAGTACAGATGAAAAGATTCACTTCCACGGGCCAAACAAAAATATCTTTTTTAGTCTTCCAAAAGTCAGCCACACTTAGGGAATTAACTTATTCGATATAAATCATCATCCAAATGTCTTTCCAGTAACATCTTGCCCAGTGTCCCTTAGAAAGAGTAATTTTTCTACTTTTTAAAGCGCACATTTTTTTGTTGTTGTTTTTTTAAAAACCTAGCTGATAGCAAATTCCCCTGACTGACTCATAAAAGGAGCAGGGAGGTCAGCAGTATTGGAGAAATATCACGTTTGATCCAGAAATGTTTTTCATGTCTAGGAAAAAGATGACATATGGACTCATTCACCTGTAAGAAACCTTCTTCCATAGCTGTCTAGCAAGAGCAGGACAACAGAGGCTGCAATAACGGTGACTTGTGAAAAAACATGACAAACTACAGCTCTATTTTTGCAGTTCTTTCGCAATCAGAAAGGCTCTTGAGCAGAAAAAAGAACATTTTGTCATTATTTTCTCTCAAACATGTCATTCCAAAGTCACAAACAGACAGGCACATACAGCTTTGGAACATCATGAGGGCGAGTAAATCATGACAGAAGTTTTAGTTTTGAGTGTAATCATGAAAAGTTCACTAAACAGTTGGAACAAATGATACATTGATACACAGTTTTTTCATTGCTGCAGATTTCCTTGAGCTGACGGTTTTGAATTTACATATTTTGAGTGGGTATCTAATCTAGTGAAAGCAGGTGTAATGTAAGAAAGAGCTCGGCATGCTGTCACCTTCACCTCCATGTCGGGTTTTATCGAGGAGGGCGGAATTTGATTGACGCCGCACTGCACCTTCACACATTTGCTCTGATGAAGGATACAGCTGCTCTTCACTCATATCGCCTACACAGATAAAGAACAAAAAAGCCTGACTGAAACAAGGTGAATGACGTCTCATCTCAGTGACAATTCAAAGACGGTGAGTAGAACTAAGCCACACATTCTGTGTGGGCTTGCTGTATTTCCAGACAAACAGTACACCGAATCACGTTATTAAAATAATACTAATCCAGTTAAAGCTGTTATTTATTTTTGCTCATTTTCACAAGAACATTTTTCTAGACCACTTAAAGTTGTGATGTAATGGAGGTAGCAACATAATAATTATTTTCTATTGTGACATATATTTGAGTGAACCTGCAGTCCGGGGTTAAAAAAATCATAAGAATGCATATAAATAGTACGACGGTTTAATTGGATCGGGTTCAACTAAATGAGAGAAATTTGTTATATTCAATTACAAGAGACATAAATTAAAAAGAAAAAAAAACTATTTAAAAAAATCACATGAGTGGATGAACTGTTTACAATAAAAAAAAATACAAGTTGTATTTACAAAATGGACAGGGTGAAACATCTTGTCTACAAAACACTTGTAGGGTAATTGCTCTTTGTTGTTGTCCCAAAGAAACAAACTGATAGTCATGTATTCAAATAATAGACATATTTTATGCACCAAATTGCTTGAATAGCAAGTAAAACGTGTAAACCAAAGTAATTAAAAGCTCTCTTGTCTCATCATACTCCTTGTTACAGCCCTAATTTCCCCTCATTTAATTGCAGCATGAACACAAACCCTGAACCAGAACCACAGAAAAGCGTGCTCCACCACTGAACGGCCGTTTAAGCTGCGGTGAACTCTGCACCCAATGTGTTTAAAGCCTCATTATAATATTAGCAGAAAATGGCTAGCAATGACAAAACAGGGCCAATGTTCCTGGATTAATCGGGGCTGGCGCATTATAGTACAAGCGAACAGCTAGGCTTCTCGAAGCTTGTAAATCGAAGCTAGACGTCCTGCTGTGAAGGTGGAGTGCTAAGTCAACTGTAATCCACTTAAGATGGCTCAACATCATGAACTGCTCAACACGCACAGAGCCTGTTATTGCAGTTTCTCACGCTTAACTCCCAAAACCCTGCTCTTTTGTTTATGATTGCTTTCAGTTACAATAATGACAATATTTTTTTTAAAGGATCTTTTGTCACAAATCCTTTTGGGGTGAAAAGCATTTCAAATCCCTTATAAGCTAAATACTAGCTGTCATTGTTGTTTTTACTAAATTCATTAGTACTGCTTCCTAATGCAGTCATTAATAAACATTATTAAATATAATTTTATAAATATATACTACCATTTAAAAGTATGGTGTCGCTGAGATTTTTAATGTTTTTGAAATCCTCTTATTGTTTCCAAAGTTCAATTTATTTGGTCAAAAATACAGTAAAAGTAGTAATATTGTGAAATATGGTAACAGATTAAGATAGCAGAAACCGTGATGCTTTTCAAGATTCTTGGATTAATCGAATGTTCAAAGGAACATCATTCATATGAAAAACAAGCCTATTATAGTAAAATTAAATTATTCATAAAACTTATAAAAGTAAAAGATTTTTCTACCGCACTATAAATCACTGTTTATACAAAGTCAGAATATTACTTAGCTTCAAATTACTTTTTTAAATAGTCACTTAGCAAAGCACTAACAACCAATTAGAACCCCCGGCAACCGCACAGCAACGCTTTATCAGCCAATCAGAACACTTTAACGGCCACATAGCGGCCATCTGGCAACCGCCCAGCACCAGCCTTGTAGTAGATGTGAGAAAGCACCTTTTTTTACCCCTAATGTAAAATCTAGTTATTTATACGTTTTTTAACCATCTCACTTAAGATTGTAGTATTTATTAGTAATCTTCTCTTCAGCATACTTATTTATGAACAGATTAATGCATCTTGAGATATTTTAGCAGAGTGCTGAGTCATCTTCAATAAAACCTGGCTTAATGTGATGCTGGATGGTGGCCAGATCTCCTCCTCTGCTCAATATATCATACATGTATAACCACAACAAGACTATGCGCATTACACCATCCATCCATCAGCGCGGACGAGTGCTGCCGCCCCTCCGCTCCGTCTCTGTCGGTGAGTAGAAGCACCTGTAAATAATTTCTTTTACTTTGCAGCAGATTTTTCATTTTGCTTGGCAATTGTGTTACTTGTCTTTAGAGGGGTCCTGAAATACAGGAACCTTGTCCTGGCATACCACTGATTTTGTTTTAACAAGTTTATTCGCAGCAGGCATGGCATTTTTGACTCTCCAAGCGGATTTCTGTATTTGATATGGAGGTAATGCATTAGCATGATGAAAGTAGAAGAGTTTAGATTCTCACCTCACAGTTCAGGCCACTGAATATTTTAAAGGTGTGATGATATTTTGATATCTGCTCATGAATGTGGTGTAAACCGTCAAACAAAAAAGTTCCCAAGGATAAGAATTGCAGATTGCGTTATGTGCTACCTTGTATGATGAAGAAACTTTTAGGGTTAGTCAGTTTTGCGAGGGTGTTTTGCTGTCATGCTATTTGCGAACCGTACCAGAGTTGACATGATTTTACACCAAACAAACGCACCAAAGTCTGACGTCAAACAGATTTGGCACTAAGTCATAAAAATTCTCAGTGAATATGTCATTCCGGAATCCATTTGTGTGCTATAAATCATATAGGAGTAAACACATGGGTAAACCCAAAATATTGCCTGTGGTGTCTGACCTTGGAGAGGGGTAAAAAAGAAAAAGAAAAAGAAAAAGCGGGAAAAAAATAGCTTGCAGGGAGGCTGTAAACTTTGCTCGTCTTCCAAGTGTGCCCCTGGTGTCAAGTCCATTTCATCACTGTTTAAAAGTTGGGCAGGACTGCTCTGGATAGCCGGAGAATAAATTCTCCTCTCGGCTATATGGAGGGAAAAGCAGCTTATTTGTGATGCGGTTGTGAGAATGAACCAAATACACTCCGGGGAAGAAAAGTGCCTTGGGATAGAGAAGTGTGTAAGATGCCACGGAAACTTGTGCAGGTTTATCTCCTTACGTTCTTTTGAGCATTAAATCTTCCAACAACTTCCTAAGAATGCTTCCTTCCTCTAGGATATATATATACATATATATATATATATATATATATATATATATATATATATATATATATATATATATATATATATATATATATATATATATATATATATATATATATATATATATATATATATATATATATATATATATATATATATATATATATATATATATATATATATATATATATATATAGAAAAGAGCATGTCACTTCCAGATATCAAACTTAAAAACAGAAGTAAACTGTACATATGTTCATTGTACAGTATCATTGTTCCATTGTATTTAGTATTAATGATATGCAGTTATAATATATATAGGCCTACTAATGGTTCCTGTAATAAAATGTGGTATGTTTGCTTTCAGCGAATACTCTCCAAAATGGCACTACGGTCATGTTGAATAAAGCTGTCATTTTTGTTTTCTTTGATTACATAACATTCAGATTCAACCACTGATGGCAGACTATTCTGAAGATGTCTTTAATACTTTTCTAGACCTTAACAGTGGTATTTACTTGGTCAATGGGACAGTCATAAACCTCCCGGTTTTCAACTAAAATGTCTTAAACTGTGTTCTGAACAAAGCTTTTATGTATTTGGAATGATAATTGATTTTCATTTTAGGGTGGAGTAACCCTAACTCAAAATTTGAAACCCACAAGTAACTTTCTCTGTCTATGTTGTCAGTTTTCTCTTTGCTCCGCAATGTATTTTGGACATAATGTGTGGCTCAGAGATTTGTCTTTCGTACCTTCAGTGAAGTAAAATAACTTTTCCAGTCTGCAAAGAAACTTTTTCACCAAGGCCATACTCTAATAAAAGCCTTTGTGTTTATAACTTCACAGTGGGATAAGAAATCTAGGCCATAATGCTAACCAATTACTCTCGCTCAATGCAATTATGAATATTCACCAAAACATTAAATATTGATTGACCCGTGTTAACTTTGAGTCACAGTGAAAATTAAAACAAATATTAATCACATGCCGGAATGTTGGCAATATTTATGAGGTCCGGCGGAGAGTCACGGAAGCAGCTGAAAAAGTGCTGAGATAACGTCTCTGTTTGTGTTCTCAAGTCTACAATCCTAATAGAGAGGACCGTCTATGTCCAATTAATTGTTAAGCCCACTGGTCCACACGCACCTCTTTTGTTATTAAGGACATCTATGTGTGCTAGCAGGATCACTAAATGTCAACCTCCCATGTTCACGTTCCCCTTGTGGGATGTGATAACGTTCCGTCTTATTGCATTTAGAGCTCATCAGGTTTGTCCTTTATCTGGGGCGTTAATGGACCACTTCACTAGCTATCTCTATGTTCAAATAACCCACAAAACTGAGGAAATGTCATTGGTCGCTGACGTTGTATAAAGCATTTATTGTGAGGGTGTGGCAAATGGTGTGAAGAGACGCCAGATGTTGTACAAAACTAGTTGGACTATCATAAAGCAATCTGCATTTGTTTATGGTGTTTATTTTTGATGTGTGTGTGTGCGCGCGCATGTGTGTGTACACAACTGGTATTTATCATGTTATGGGGACCACAAGGATAGTATGTACACACAAGGATAGTAATACCAGTCATTTTTAACCTTGTGGGGACATATTGTTTTGGTCTGCACGCAAAAACAAGGTTATAAAAACAAGGTTATATATATATATATATATATATATATATATATATATATATATATATATATATATATATATATATATATATGAGGAGGATTATAGGTAGTGGTGGGGTAAAGTACCAAAATCAATGATTGTCCTCATTAAACATAGAAAGCTGCGTGTTTCACCTACCTATACTTCTGGGGACAAAATAGATAAAAAGTCCCCAGAATTTAGTCATCATCCTATATTCTTTTACCAAAGAACTCAACAAAACAATTAAGGGTTATATTTGCTTATAAAAGTGCCAGAAGTAGCGTTAGAAGTCATGTGGTGCTGGATGGTAAAGGTAAAGGTTGTCACAATTACAAAAATATAAATTCTTAATTAATACAAATGACATTTAATGATTTGACGTTTAATAGTTCACATGTGCAGCCAAAGTTATTTTAGTTTAGATTTTTGTAATAATTTGATACTAATGTATTATTACTGTCAACGCTTCTTGTTAATTTTTATTCCTAATTGCACCTAGAAAGCTTAAAACATCAAGTCAACAAAAATGTGGTGGGTAGTTCTTTGACAAATTATGCACTGGTGATTATGTCTGTCATCTGTGTCTATAAATAATGCAGAACCTTAAATATGTTGTCTATAATTTATATTATTTTTCCAAATCTGTCTTTATTTCCAGATGACGATGGAAAACAAATCCCTGATTTTGATCTCTGCATTTCTAAACCCAAGATCCATGAAATGTTTTATTGGTGTAGTTTATTCATATCGGCACACTATAGTCTTATCCAACCGAAAAATATACTTCATGTGGACATAATGCCATTTCAGCTGACCATTCTGGACCTATGACACTCTACCAGCACATTAAGCGTGAGAAAATACATATCATTTAAAACAACTTTGAAAAGCTTTCAACTCTTACCTGTGAACCGGCGCAGTCCTGAATCAGTCTAATTAGCAGCGATGTTCGCCTGGTCAGATTAAAGGTCATGCAGTTCTCTGAAGCATGTCTCCTGCAGTCCCAGCCACGCAGGTGTGAGCAGGTGTCAGACGCAGTCAGGCAGAAATCTATCTGTCTGTTCGCGCTCCTTAAGGCCTGGGGGAAAATGAGCAGCATCTGCTGAACAGGTTCATCTGTTGTAAAATTGGATGGCTGTGTCTACCCACAGTCCACCTCAACTCAGTGAGAGAGGGATAAAAAAGAGGAAAAACAGAGGCAGTGATTTTTTTGATGCTTCTGCGGTCAGTGTTTGGGATTGACAATCATATTTGCTAACAGGTGTGAGTCATGAATTGTATTGTTTACGTGGTTCAGAGGAACGCGTTAGCACTTTTTGAACAATTTTTTGAAAGTTTGTAACCACTTTTCTATTCTCCTAGTCATCAAAAATAATGCTTGTAAGCACAATGTTAGTCACTACAATGTAGTATATAATGTATAGCTACCTAATCTAAGGTGCCTTTGAAATATGTTTAATTAACATTTTGAATAATTAAGCCTAAATATAGTGACTACATCTAAAATCTTCAGATGACACAATTCACATCCATCTCTGCTCATGAAAACATCTACAACGCACACAAGAGCAAGCAGTTACAAACAATTAGCTGTCCAGGCATTTGTCATTTTCATTTATAATAAAACTGTGACCTTATTTAGCTCTCAGATCAAAACTGACTACTGTATTCTGCTGCTGTGTGAAGCTTTGAGAACGTGGTTTTCTAATTTCTACAGTCTCTTGATTAAATGTAGATTCTCTTTGTTGTTTTTTTGAATAGCAAACAATTGAAGAAAGAAAGTTACGCAAGCTTATAATTTAAGCAGTGAAATGAGAAACAGATGGAACAAATAAAAGGATTACACAACAGAAAGCGCTGCTAGGAAAACTCAGAAATGGTGTTAATTTAGTTGTCTGTAAGAGGAACCAGGGGACTCCGTTTTTGAGCTTCCTTCCACCCCTAACTGTTTTGTATTGATCGACGGCGCGTTTTTGAATAATCCTCAGCGATTTTTGGCGGCGTTCTCCCAAAGTCCCTGACAATCTGTTTCAGCTACGCCTCGCATCCTCTTGAAGTCCTGCCGGACCGCCGGCTAACTTCCCCAGCTCAGCACAACCAAAGCAGATCAGAATCTCTGCGGTGAATTTATGTAGTCTTTGTTTTTGTTGTCATGTTGCGCTTTTTGTCTCTCCCATGATGCAGATGCGCGTTTGGATGAGGAAGTAAAGGGATGGACCCTCTGACTCCTGAGGGATTTCTGCTGAGGTTTACTTTCATGGCACTGTCAATAGCAATTACCGTGCAAGGTTTCTCCCAAAGCAGGCCTGGGAAAGATGCCGGCAGCCTTGTGCTCCCTCATTAATAAGACTGGAGAAAGTTACCGCAGATATAAAACGCCTCTGACTTCCAGAATTGTGTCCGGTCAACACTCAGGAGGATAAAAGGGGACACTGATGGAGACTGAAGCCTATGAAATGCAAAGCAATGGTTCTCAAAAAAGGATGTTCAAAAGTCAGAATTGGCTCCTTGTCGGTTCTCAAGTTTAAATTTGAACTGAATTGGACACACCCCACAAGAAGAGGAATTGGAATGACAGGATGTAAAATCCTGAAAACTGTAATTCAAAGAAATTCACACATGTAATGCATTCTTGTTAATGATCTGTCATTCTGAATATCATTCTGAATTACATGAATTTAGTCGAATTCAACTGCATTCAGATTGCAGCTCTGTGACCTGTTTGCTACTTTAAATTCAAACGTAAGTTCTAAATGGCACAACCCTTGACAGATTTTACCAGATGTTTACATCGGCATAAACTGAACAATATGCAAATGTGCACGGTGTAGGCTGAATAGGAAAAATGACCATTTTATAAATACATAAATAACATCAAAAATATGATTTACCCATTTTTGGGTCATGACCCACCATTTGAGAACCGCTGACGTGAAGCAAAGCCGTCAGAATGCTGTGGGACATTGGCTGACATTGTATGTATAATTACAAAAAACACTCTCCGGCACCAGCCATGGGACCCACATTTCACCCATTGTTCGATATCCAGAGCTCTGTGAATGCAAAGCTCAGCAATCCATCCGTCAGCTTGGACCAGATTGTCAGATGTTTTGATGGCGTGACTTTCGGCATCAATAATTAACAAGTGCGCCCCAATAACAGAAGTGTTTAAAATGGTAATTCATAAACGGTTCGCCCCGAATCTGCCTAATTTTGGTGATTGACACTTCACGGAATGTGTCTGTAATTTGTTTTTCTTGCCCTCGGATTCAATGTTCCGCCAATTCGATTCCTTGCACGGCGCACAAAATGCCCGTAGGGTTACAAATGCATCTCTTTTACAGGTTGGTGAGCTGTTCTCCCATTGTCAGACTGCACCACGTCCTCTGGAGCAACTATTGTGATCTGAATAAGTCAGTCAAGACGTTTGAGAAGCAGCCCTGCTGGGACATTTAACTAGAGTCATTATCATTTGTCAAAGTCATCAATATACATCAAGCTGACACATATTCGAAAAGACTTACGAATCAGAGCCTGATTTTCGTACTGTTCCCCGTGGTGTCGCTTGACTCCCCAATAATAGATTGTCAACCTCTCGTTTCTTCTTGTTTTATTAATGTTTACTTTGCCTTTTGTTGCTTGACTAGTCTGTAGATATATCTCCTTGTCCTTTTGTCCCTTATGGGACATTGAAGAACCGCAAGTCGTGCTGGCGTTAAGTGAACATGACCGAAGCGTGAAGCATAACTGTCTCGTCCTGATTGCAGACCAACTTAATAACCTCCATCATATGAGCTGGCATTGTGAAACCAATGAACTATGACCAATCATTCACTTGATTGGACTATTGGGGGCTAGGCTTGGGTGGCCCAATAAAAACAGTTGGTGCTGAGTCGCAGTATTTATATAAGGTTGGGACAGATGGCTGAAAACTCTCAAAGCCCCCACAGTTCATTACTTTAGAGGTCTCCTGTTCGCCTCCAACCGTGTTTGTTCAATACACAGACAATAAACAACAGTCAGTGTGAGAGACTCAACCTCATGTTTGCCCTTTAAAGCAAAACGTGCCGTACAGATGTGGCGGGACTCCCGATGCATGCAGATGATTCTACCGAGGTGATTTTGAACGGGCGTAGCTGCTTAACAGAAGGCCTCTTATGAGAGTGTGTGATTTAGTGTTGTAAATGAATACTTTAGGGACGGATGTGTGTGTGCGTGGAAGGTGGAAGGAACGGGTCATGGCATAAAAGCAAAACATGACGACAGTAACTCATAATGCTAATAGCTGGATTAGCATGAACACAGTATAGATAAATCCAATTACCCTGTAATGCTCACCGACTTGCAGATTTATGTAGTTTAGTATGCACATTTTCTGCCTCAATGCTGCCGGTCACAGTTATTCATTGCCGTTTGCTTTGCAGGCACCAGAACTCGCTTGCCAGATAATCTTAAAAAGACCCCCTTTTTTTTCAAAAACAGCACACTAAAAATCAGTTTGAAATGTAAATGACGCTTTAAATTTTAGACTTGAGTGACTATTTTGTGCCAATTATTTTGTCTTTTCCATTGATTCGGTGTCATCTTTAATAGTTTTCCAAACGTAATTGATGTCCCTTTTGCTTATTTGACTTTTTTTCTCGGTACTAATGATCAAGATGATGTTTACAAACGTTAAATGGTCATATTATAGGTGTCTCTGAAAGGTTTGTGTTTATTGTGTCATTTCATATTGTTAATGATGTGTTTCACATGAGGGTGAGTAAATAATAACAAAATATTGCTACTGTATGTGGTCATTTTCTGGTGTTTTTTAGCCATTTTCAGACAGCTGTCTTCACTATGAACTGTTGCCACAGAAGTTATGTTCCACAGGGGAAAATATTTACTGCATATGCGTTTGGAACAAGTAAATAATGACAAAATATAAATTTTGGGCTGAACTAACTCTTTAAGTTACAGTGATTTTATTATAGTGCTCATGTGAATGAGTAATTTTCTGCAACATAATTACAATAGCATGGAAGGCGGTAATTAGCAAATACATACAGTTCCACTAAATTTCATTAAAAGCATGTAGTTTGTTAATATTGCTTGGTAATTATTCACATAATAAGTTTCCACATAAACACCGTAATATAAAAGGGAGTATTTGTTTGCAATCCGCTGGTTAAACTGACTGTGGATGATAATAGTTATTGTGCATACGGATGATTATGGACTATTTATAAGAGGTTTGTGGCCCATAATTTTCAGCTTGTTTTGTCACATAAATTGCAATTTAATGTGTTTTCCTTACATCAGCACTCAAACCAGCCATTAAAACATACAAAGACTACACAAGGTCACAAACTGAAGCATCCTGGAATAGTCAAGCGAACTCTCGTAATCAAGGTTAACACTGCGAATCTTGACAGATTCGGTGATGAAATTACACATCACTGACCCTCTGCTAAAAATACATCTGATTGAAATAGACATTCCCCATGATTCCAGCATGGTAAAAAGGCCCAAGGTGTTTTTTCTTCCTTTTCAGCTATTATGGGGTGCATTGAGGGCAAAGGCTGATCTGAGCGCAGCGAGTCAAGAGGAGACCTGTGGATCACATGGTGTCGTCTGATATTCTCCGGAAGCCTCAGGACAGTGTCAGAGAGTGATTCCGGCCCCCCGGGAGAGAACCAGCCCACCGCTGTGTCCCGCTGTCCTCTCAGACAATAGGAAGGGTAATGGCCTCCCTAAGGCCTTTCCTATTCAGTCTGATTAGACCACCTGCATCAGAGGAGCCCGCCACTACAACAATTAGCTCCATTTATCAACCTCACATCCTTGAGAGAGGGGCCATTGGAGAGAGAGAGAGCGTGAAAGAGAGAAAATAAAAGGAAAGTCTGAGTGGAATAGAATGAAGAGAAAGTCACGAAGAAGACAGAAACAGAGACAATGGAGCAAAAATGGTCCAAAGACAATGAGGATAATGAAGGCTGACGGTAGAGTTGTTGCATAATCGTGCCAAAGCCAGAATACTGTCTAAGACTCAAAGAATGTCAGCTAGTAAACAAAGACTCACATTAAAAAATGGAAAATTTACTATTCTAAAGTTCTTTTCTCGTTCACGAACATAGGTAATGCATCTGGATGCAGCTTTTCTGACAACATACTCCTATTTTAAAGTCGACCTTACACACACAGCAGGTGAGTTGGATTAATGCATTTTTAATGCAGGTTCAAATAGACCTTAACTGAAAAACACAGTTTTGTAGTCCTATTCCCACTCTTCCCAGCATGCACTGGGGAATGAATAATTCATTGTTGCATCCTTTGATCATTTGGCAGTTTCACTTGTACAGATGTTGTTGATTTTATGTCACATTTCGTAATTATAATGAAGTAAATATTGAACAGTTTAAGAATGTGCAAATGATAAGAAATGAATAAGTAATAATAAGTAATTGTTACACTGATGGCATATTTTGTTTACCGTGTTTTACCATGTACCAATTTTAAGTTCAGTCTAAATGGCAGAGAGCTGTAGTTCTGTAGTATATTTTCAATGCTTTTAGCGAATGTTTGTGTTACATATGGTTTCAGGAAACACTGACTCACTGAATTGTGTTGGTAATGACGGTAATGACAGAGTCTGAGCAGACAAACCACTTTTCATTGTCAGAGTATAGCAGGTTTTGGAAAATGTAAGCTCTTCTTCAGCTCGCTGTTCAAAATTATGATGATTGGTGATATTTTATGTTAATTACATTACAGTTAGCAGTTGTTCACAAGGCAGAGAGCCGAAAGCATTTATCCGTGCGCAAGTTCAAGATCATTTGCGCTCCGCAAATTTCACATCTTAAAGAGAGATAACACTTTATTTCGAACACTTTATTTCGACTGTCTGATTATTTTTTGATAACTCTTTATTGTGATAATCTACCAACAGACTGTAGGTAACTTTTAAAGAACATGTCAACTTATTCTAACCCTAAACCTACCAGTCTACTAATACTCTACTAACACTCTAATGCAAGGTAGTTGACATGTAGATGCAAAGTTACTTATTGTCAACAAAATGTTCAAGGGACCTTCAAAGTGAAATCGAGAGACGTACTACGTTCATTCTATGATTCGCATGTACGCATATTCAAGAAATAATTGTCAGATCAAATTTAGGATGGTTTCTGCACAACCATATAAATGAGGACCCAGATGTGTTATTCTAAATTTAGGATGGTTTCTGCACAACCATATAAATGAGGATCCAGATGTGTTATTCTAAATCAGCTAATTAGAAAATAAAAAAAGCAATATAAAATTTAAGATCATCTTTTTATTGCAAAATACTTCTGTTACTGTTTTTATTACTGACAATTTATTCCAATGTGCATTTATTTATTCTTCATATTAATTTATTTTAAAACCATTTTTGTTTGCGTGCTATAATTGATTGGTTTGATTTAATTAAAAATTATGTCATTCAAGATACTTAGATATTGCTGGTGGCTTCAGTGTAGCTGATCATTTTCACAAGCTATATTTTTCAACTAACTTCCATAAACTTAGCACGATATGTATTTAGCTGCGCACGCTCTGTAAAAGCAGCTAGTAAACAATTACTAGGTAATTAATGCTTGCTAACTTAATCTACAATCGGTAACTGGATTTCATGGATCTTTAAAATTTTCAGTTCATGTTTAATTTAGCACAAGTTCAGGGGGGAAACAAAATCTGCGGCCTATACAAGTATTCTGTTGTTAGGAAATACAGATAGATGGGCTAAGCCAGCGAGCCGGGGTACTTCATCTTGGCAAAAATGAGTTCTGAGCGGTGCAAGTGCAGAGCACAAATGTGAGAAATGTGTGTAAAGATTTTGGAGTAACCGTTGTTTAAGGACTAACCTTGACACCGCTGTGCTATAAATGTGAGACTAAATAGCTCAGCGTAGATGTACGGCGGCGATGGGCAATTTCTCTCTACAGGTCTCCAGAGAGATCCGCAACTGAACTGAGAGGAGACGCGACGCAGAGACCTCGCTGTTTTGCCTTGGCTAAATATAATATGCTATATTTTTCATCACGCTATAACGCGCTTTTAATTGAACAGGAGGTATTTTTCACGAAAAGAAACGGATATTGCAAACCGTGCTAAAAAACTACCAAGTGGTATCCTGCCACAAAAAAATGGATCACCCCCTCCAAGACTCCTTCAGAAACTCTTCCAACTACTTTCCTCTTGAGGTCAGAGCCAACTTGAGACTCTGCCGCATATGCTCCAATCTGCCAAGCAGGAAGAAATTATGATGATCTTATTCTCATTGCGAGTTCTAGTACCGCCATTTACCCAATTACACCGTTATTGGTATTCCAGGCCGTATATGGCCGAGGTAAAGCACTTACAACGCGTCAACATGAGGGCTTTGCTAATTATCCAGCCTCCGAAGCCGTACTTCATAATGGAGGGTTTGTGGAGTACAGGGGTCTCCAATTCCCTCTCGGTCATCGTGCCCCCATAATCCCCCGTCTCATCACTGTTGTCAGCAAGACAGTATATCCATCGCCTGGAACCGTGGCCTCCACAAAGTCCTTAATTAAGTCCTGATCACCCTGTCCTCTCTCTCTGGCATTAGTGTGTTTAATTTCCTGCCTTCATATCTCTAACCCTCGCCGATATTTTATTAATCAAGTTTCGACTCATGGCTGTGTTTGGAAGCGGCCGTTCTCTCTTCTTCACGCTTCTACCACAAAAAAAAAAAATGATGACAGTAAAGCTCTATCCATCGATTTAGCCATTAAGCAAGGCTTAAGCTGAATAATTCTGTTGAAACATTGCTCAGGGGTTCGTTCTGGTAATATTTAGATAACATATATATGGATTAGGCTTTCTGATCTACAGGTGCTGATCAAGTGTAGTGGACTCTATGCTGTTTTTCCACAAAAAGTTTGAGCTCAAGACTGCTGGATTTCAGGAGGTTGTTTGTTCTCTGAATATAGAATGAAACAGATTTTGAGTTTAGTCATCAGTGTTTAGGGGAGACTGACAACCCACAACAAAACTAGCAAGTGGAAAGTTGATGGGAAAATATGAAATAAATATTATTTTAGTATTTTGAGTACTGATGTACTTTGGTAAGACCAAGCAATGTTTGTAAATCTCAGACATTTTGTTTATCCTGATCATCTTTACAAATCGACACAACTTTTATGAATTGTGAATACATTTGCCAGAAGTAAACAGCTAAAAAGCTACAAACTAATTAAACCACAGTCATGTGAGTTCAACTTCACTGCCATCAATCTACAGTCAACTCTTAAAGGTATTATTTAAACATGAAAGTTTGAATGTAAGAATAGTTTGCAAGATTATAAACAGAATGAGGCTTTAAACACTGACTAGATAGTAGATGAGTTATGTGTTTGATAAAATGATGTTTAATGTCTCCAACAACCACTGTATTCCCATTTAGCCACTTTTACTGGGGCAACCGCCTTTTCATGGCGAGTAAACAGTTTTTTTAAAAATCCCAATGGGGTATTATTGATGTAATTTATCGTAGAATAAAACATGAAAATATTTTGAGTTTGTGTTAACCACGGACCTTATTTCTGGCATTTAACCTGAAGCCCTTTCAGAAAACCCACTGACTTCAAAACAACGGAGCTGCAGTTCAAAAGTTCTAGCTTGTTTTCTGGTTTAGCACTTAGTTTTTTTTATAGGTTCTTTTCACAGGAAGACAAGTTATAAGTCATATAACTTGACAAAACTGCATGTGTCACCTTTGACCGAGAATTCTGAGAACAGCCACTTTCCACAAGTGTGCAAAATTCAACATGCCCTGATTAGCTTAGAAATTTGTACATTTTGAACAACAGTTTTTGCTGAACAATACAACACTGGACCAGGTTTGGAACAACAGGAAGTTGAGCATACTTTTGGTTGAGAGAAGCATTCATTTCAGAGGCTCTTTCATCAAACCTTAAGACATGCTAACAAATCTGCTCTACTTCTACCTATCCTGCGTATTTGTTTTCATACCTCTCGAAGACTGAAAACAAACAAAAGCGGTACAGTATTTGAGCAGACTATAAGACAGCTCCGAGTGTGTACAAGCACTCTATCAAATCTCAAAACCAACAGGGTGCAGAATTCACTTCCCCGTCATACCAGCCCACCATGGAAGAAATAGAGATCTTGACATCTTTTGATACGCAGCATCCACAGGTGGCCCCAGCGGCGCTCTTTCAATTCCGATTGCATGACTGACATCCCTCACCGTGAGAGAAAAGGACAGGACTGTGATTTTCAGGAAGGTCGACCGAAGAAAGATGGACGGTGCGCAGCGCAGGAGTTTCTCGGGACAGTGTGGGCTCTAATTTCACAGCTGAGCTGCGTTCGGCGGCGTATTGGACCGAGGTTCAGATAGACGTGCCTCGCTGACGGGCTCTGACCCGGGCTGAGATGGTGTCAGTAAGTATTTGTTTTATTTTTTCTCTTTTTACACCTCTGCTGTCAGATTCATTACCTTGGAGACATCCATCTTTTCAATTTGACAGCGCATATAACAGATTGTCATGACAAGTGTGTTTTTAATTTTTTTCCAATGTCAAAGCAGACGGAACTGTAATGTGAGATGTATGTCATCTGAAACGACAGTTATGATGCTATAATTCCAGTCAAATATAGTTTTCAAAATAGATTGTAGCATAAGGGTAATACGTCGACAATTGGCATACCAATAACCGTAATCTTGAGAAGATATGACTGCAATATCTACATCCTGTTAAGCGTGTCTTCTACTGTTTCTTTCTTTACAGCGGAACAAAGCGCTTTAGATATAAAGAGAGCACAAACGGATCTTACAGTATATATGATGGTTTTCGATTATTCATTTAATCGAACTGGAGCGAGGAAATGTTCTCGTAACATAAATGCAACTTTAAAAAGAATCCTTGAACCTTTACATAGAAATCAATCGTTGGACTGGGTTCTTGAGAAGAGGTGGTCTGAGTCTTGGCTCAGGGATTTCTGTAATTCATTGTATGTGCTTGAATAGCTGAAAAACTGTAGTACACAGATGTAGGAAGATAACAAGAGATGGTTGAACCTTATATTTATGGATGGATGGATGGATGGATGGATGGAAGAATAGAAGGATAGATAGAGAGATGGACCCTGCACCACAAATCAGGCATAGGGGTCAGTTTCTTTAAAAAAAAAACATCTGAAAGCCAAATAAATAAGCATTGATGTATGGGTATAGGACAATATTTGGCTGAGATACAACTGTTTGAAAATCTGTAATCTAAGGGTGCAAAAAGTCAGAAAATTGCCTTCTAAGCAAAATATACATATATACATAATGTTCTTTACTTAATATCCTAATGATTCTGGCATAAAAGAAAAATCAATGATTTTGGCCCATACAACGCTGATATATTCCTACTTATAAAAGCACATATATAACAAAATTTTTTAATGAATATTTTAAACTATATACATAAAATCCCAAGATTACTTCTTTCTAATCCTGTCTGTCATCTCGTTCATTGTTGGCAGCACAAATCTGTCGACCTTCCAGACCTACAAGCTTCGGTAAGTCCAGGTGAGCCTAACCCATGTGACAAGCCAAGATTGTGACATGCCAAAGGAAGGGGCCTTGGGGGGAAACACAGGACATTGACTTCCTTTGTCTTCGTATCTCTGCTTCCTCCGCTGCCATTATATGTGTCAAGCAGCGGGTCATTTTTCTAGCTTGGCCAGCTCACCCTTCTGTCCGGCCCAGGCAGGCACTCCCTGTGGTGGCAATCACCTTGCTGACGGAACCCTAGTCAGTACAGTGGGTATTTTTCGCCAGCCCTTCGGCTTCAACCCGACACGCTGCAATCTTTCATGTGGACGCCGCTGTGCCACATTCTTAAATAAAGGCAATGCATCACAGGAAGGAAAGGTGTCAGTTAAAGAGAGGGAGAGAATGGGGCTAATGACTCAAAAAGAGCCATGAAAAAAAGTGGCACATGAAATTCAGCTTTCAAAAAACTGAACATGTGAGGTGAATGCATATTAAAATTACCAACGATGCCCATTAGCCCGGAATTATATACATGTAATATAATGTAATGTAAAACAAATTGTAAGTACATAAGTAAATAAAATACTAACAACTACAATTGAATTAAACTGCCGAAATATTGTAATATTTGTTTTGAGATTTTTATTTTAAGATTGCATTTTAAAGTATTTTTAATAATTAATAATAATTAATTAAAAATAATTATTCTCATTATTAAATAATTAGTTTATCAGTAGTATAAACATGCAAGAGAAATATATATCAAATGAATATTTTGCAATAATTGACCATAATTTTGTGCATGTATATATTATTTATTATACTGTTGTATGTAAACTGTATAATCACTTACATTTTAGACAGACAGACAGACAGACAGACAGACAGACAGATAGATAGATAGATAGATAGATAGATAGATAGATAGATAGATAGATAGATAAATAGAATGTAGAGATCTTTGTCTCCCATGATTCTGCTTGATTTTGAATCTTAAGGTTTTAAGAATTGAGTCACGAAACAGCAAAATATCTCCAGTTTCCATGACGTGGTAACTTAGAATAGATTTCTTCCAGCTGGCTGAGGGTGTTTTTGTGGGGATGTAGCACTTGTACTAAAAGCTTATGCTCTGACCATCCATGCCAAAGCAAAACCACAAAATGGACATAATATTCTGTCGCCAAACGTGGCGAACTTGGACACGCATGACAATGATGGAGCCCCGGCGAATGGGCTTACACGCCACATTTGGTAATTTGCACACCTACCTGCACTTCAGAGCAGCACAATTACTGAGAGTCTCCGGGGCGGCTGGCCTCTCCCTTCCTCATTGGCAGGCTGAGGCACACCTCTCCGGCCCTGTCCGGCCGTGGCTGCCACGCCGTGAAATGGACGTTAATTCTCTGCGCTATCTGTACCATGCAGAGACTGTTTTAAAACCTACATATGATTCCCGCTCTCTCTGCTGCTACAATCATCCAAACTTAGAGAGAGAAAAGGAATGGGTAAAAATGAAAACATCAAACAAACCTGTGAAATGCAAAACAGAGCAAGTTTTGCATGTGGTTGTTCCCATCAGTAGGGCTTAATGAGAATTTCACCTTCCAAGTTTTAAGGTAATGGAGGGGAAAATAGCATTTATTTGTTCAAAATAATAAGGAGTTGAGCTACATTATGCAGTCAGGTAACTCTTCACTAATAGAAGGTATGGTCAGTTTTCAGTGACGCTGTCCAGGGTCCTGAAATCAACCCACACTCACAAGGAAAAGCTACTACAAAGCATAGGTTTTCATTGGAGAGCACTAATAAGCTTGTACAGGGGCGTATTTTTATATATTAATTGTAATTTTTAAGCACAGAATATCACATATCTCATTTTTAAAAACTATGCTTTTTGATGTCTGTGTCTTCTGTAAGGTTGTTTCTAATGGCTGTATAAAAGCTTGTAATACATGTTCTTATGCAGGTTCTTATGATATTCAGGCTGAAGTTTGAAGTATGGATTTGAGTTTAAATCACCAAGGCATACAATGAATTTCATATACATATTGTATACTTATTATTAACTGATACGTTTTTGATTTTGTTCGTTAAATTTCCTATATGCTGCTGATATTTTGTCTCTGTTTCTGCTATTATACCAGAAACTAACAGTATACAAATTTAAGTATTTTAAAAAAAGTTTGATCGACATGTGCAAAACATTTGACAATTCTTTTCGATAGCTACTCGTAAATACAGTTTTCAGTACACTAGTCGTAGCTGAGAGCTCAGAAGGCCTCCGCTGTAGAAAAACAGCACTGACCTTTCATTTCTGTAATTAGTAGCTCATTTAAGTTTTTGTTATTCACTGTTATGCCTCCTAATTAAGTGCATTTGCTTTACATTTCGAATGTTAATCATTGAAAAATTAGCTGTTTTATAACTTCACAACTATCATCCCAGTGAGATGAAAGCCAACATCAAGCGCAATATCGTTGCATTTAATTAGCATGATCCACGGATATCAAGCACACAAACAGGGCCCAAGCTACCTTCTCTTTTCCCTTTCACCCTGTCAACAGTAAACAGTCCATCACGAGTCAATGGAGAAGCTGACCACACCGCGATCGTGCATACATCCGCACTGATATGATGAGCATTGGCACCTGTCGCAACAAGTTACTCGACTCTCAAAAGTGAGCACCGTCCTTCTGAACTAGGTCTTCATTTAAGTGTAAGTACCGTGACACAGCCTGGAAAGCGGAAAAGAGCGCACATACACATGACTCTGTTGCTAACAGATGGGACTCTGTCTGTTCTACGAGGGCCCGCCGGCATGTTATAGTAAGTGCTCCCTTGTTACAGAGAGCATCAGCGCATATGCAGGGCCTAAAAGGCCATGTTAATATGTTAGAAGAGAGAAGCTTCGTCACACAGAGACGGTTGAGCCCAGCATTGGAGCTCTCGTGAGATTCCTCGTATTGTCGTAATCAACTTCCGTAAAAATACAATAATACCCGGCTTTCAAGTATTAAACGGCTCTCCCTCCAAATTGTTCTCCCTACCATCTGATGCGCACACATGCTTCTGTTTTTCGATCGCCTTAGACAAAACAAACAATAATAACGGAATAATCGTAATTTCCCCCGTTGAGGATTGAAATGAGTTGGTGGCTGAACTAAGGCTCCACACAGTCACGCTTTGTTGATTTGGAACACTCTTTGTTATGTGTGTGGTGAGACTGCATCAGGCTCTCTTCCCGCTGGCTTTGTCAAACAGAAGCGCCATGTTTCCCTCTGCTGGATGGGTTGGGAACAGCATCGTCAAGATGAACCGAAAGGCATTCGTGTGGCTGAGCTAAAGAGGGACGTCCAAGAAAATAAATCACTCCGTTGTCGATTCCCTCATCTGTGAGTCTCGTTTGAGAAAAAGTCTTGAGAACACTGGCAAAATCCAATGCTGCAAAGTGATTCAAATGGATTGATTTTAACCTCACAAACACAAGCATGCTTATGCACCTCTGAGCAAAGACACAGCTAGTGTACCTTCCTGAGCATGAGTGCATTCTGAGGTTTATTTTATTGATAGGTTGGCTCAAGGCTAATATTCAAACCATACATAACTGTGTATATTCACGATGTTGTGAAATTTGGTCTCTTTAATGCAAACCTTCAAAAAGGATTCCTTAACAGCCCTTAGGTTCACTGTCAGATGACAAGATTATTTACTCCAATGACTGAACATTATGATTAACATTATATTTACTTTAAGCTACTTGACAAGGATGAGATACAGCAAGTAAGTCCAACCATACTTCACTGTATATATTCATGATATGATGAAATTCAGTCTCTTTAATGCAGAAATGCTCTTCAGCTTTCAAAAGAGATTCCTCAGTGGTTCTCGAGAGTTAAATTCAAGTTCACCAGCTGAGAACCAGGAATTAATCAGAAACCACTTTTACTGGAACGTTTTGTGTTTTATTTATAAAATTTCTAATTGTGAACAAAATAAAGACTGAAACATAGAACTCAAACCACATGATGTTATGAAACTCGCTCTCTCTAATGCAACGGTGTTCTTTCAGAAAACTTCCAACAGCATTTCAGAAATTACTTTTTCCATAAAGCCTCAAGTTCACCGTTGGCTGATAAGATGAATCAGAAACCTGTTATCATTGGGACTTAACTTTATATCTTTAATTCATAAAGCTATCTGATGCAAACATGGACAGGATACAAACAATGCAGGTAAGTCTACTCATACTTGTATTCATACTACTCATACATATTCACAATGTTATGAAATTCAGTCACTCTAATATAACAATGCTCTTCAGGATTCAGACAGGATTCTTGCAGCCCACACTGAGCCTTCAAAGTAAGTCAAGCTCACCAGCAACTGAAAAAAACTGTACATCTCAATGTCCAGGTGCTGTAAGTTCAAGATGCTCTCTGTACTAGGGTTTATCACCAAGTGCCATTTTGAGGTTTTCTGTAATGGACTTGGAAAATGTTCCATTTAAAAGTGTTTATCTGATAGTTTGTTTCATTAAATTACCTGATGTGATCATGGTCAAGATTCAAACAGCAGAACCATACCAGGTAACACCATCCATACTAGGCTGTCTACTTCCTGAAGAAAATCAATTTCTCCTAACAAAGCAATGTTCTCTCAACCTTCAGAAAACCTCCAGAAGGAATTCTTCAACAGCCCTCGAGAGATGACAATTTCCATGGAGTCTTTCAAGTTCACCAGCAGCTGAGAAATTGGAATTAATCAGACAAGCATTATTAATTAAATGACTGATGTTTTTGATTCATACAATTCTCTAACATGTTCAAGATCTGAACATACTCTAGTAGCAAAGACTGCTGTACTCTTGATGTTCTCAAAGCCTTCCTCTCCCATTCAGCAACACTCCAACCTTGTAAAAGCGTTCAGAAGGGATTTCCCAATGGCACATGCCTCTTGAGAGATTACATTTCCCATGGAGCCTCTGGTGCTAAATCAAGTTCACCAGCAGCTGAGAAGTTGAGAGAACAATCGCTGTGAAGACAATCATTTTCATCTTTATACTTCTCAATGTGACCATTTTGCTGTAGGCCTTTCAAAAGCAAGAGAATTTATAGAGCCTGAGTGAGCCAGTTCAACATTTTTAGTTTTATTTGATAGCATCTGATGGGTTGACGAAGACTGAACAAGTGCATGAATGAACTGCAACCAGAAGTCCATCAATCCTTGAGTCATCCGGTCCACTCCAGTGTGACTCGGAATCAATGGGAAAACCATTTTTATTAGCTTGCTCTGACATTTATATCACCAATTCGTGTTTTCCTGACATGGGTGCATGAATAGGTTTTGACTTTGACAGAATGATAATAGCCCAAAATTCCAGAAAAAAATGTTTCAATGGTAAATCAAGTGTTCACCAGCATTTCGTGGGCTTTTTCTTTTTGACCGTGTTCTCGGGAAGTCCTTGAGACCTTATGATGGAGTTGGTTTGAGATGTGTTTATTTGTGAACTTCTTAACCTTTGCTCTTCTAAAATAACACTCTCACCATCACGGGTGGATCTCTCACTTTCTGGGCAAAGGGGGCATCCTGCTGGGCCGGCGCTGACGCTGGAGTGCTTTCGTAAGGGCAAGGCAAGCTAGGTCATACCCTTGATCCTCGAAACTGTGGAGCCTGTGGGGAAGCTCTTGCTAATGGCTTCAACTCATGTGACAAAGAGGAAAACAACCCTTAACTCTTATCAAGGACCAAAAAGCTACTCTAGAAGATGTGACAACTAAACTTAGAGCTGCAGAATAAAGGCCAATTCAAGGACAATAATTAAAATTATTAAGCAATCAAAATACAGTTTTAAAAAACACTCAAAATTAAAAAGAATTCAGCAGAGTTCCTACCAAAACTATAATGATAACCTAATCAATCTAATCTGTGCCAGTACTGTATAGATAGTTCTACGAGCAGCTAATTCATAATTTCATTCGACCTTACCTACAATCTATGGAAATGCAAATGAAAAACAGAAGACAAAAGAGCTCACTGCTAAAAAACAAAACAATGTTAATTTATGATCAGCCATGTAATGTTCAAAGCGGATTTCAAATGTTAGTAAACTGTGTAGATTTTAAAACGAGCGGGTAATTGATAAATATCTTCAACCTTACCTACAATTTATGGAAATACAAATGAAAAACAGAAGACGATGAGCTCAGAGTAAAAAAAAAAGGTGGAGCTAACTGCAGCTTATTTATGTAAGCAATGTTAGTTGCAGTTCTTGGAGTGAACGGGAGGTTCACAATCCCAGAGTTCACTTGGAACCAAGGTGCTATTGACGCATGTGAAGAGTGCATTGTAATTAATCAGCATCGATAATTAAGTCCATAACAAATATCCATACGAGAAAGATGGAGAGGCGGCGACGATAATGGAACGATGAATTACATTCCGTTTGTGTGTACATGTGTGAAATATTAGATGGTAGGCTGTTAATCTCATGATTTTCTCACATCCTTTATGCGTGGTACGCTCTAGCAGTCTCTCACCTACCGTCAACAAATGAATTCTAATAATCCTTTGAAGGCTCTGCGTCTCAGTAAGGGTTCTTGTTGGAACGGGGGAGAGGCATTAGTGTGAGATGAACAAGATAATTTGGGTGGAGGGAGGGAGGGAAGGGAACTGTGTGAAAGAGAGCGCCGGGCGCTAGCGGTTTCCTGTGTTATTTGCCCTCTGATAAGCCTCAACGTGCGCAGCAACCAAGACTTCTTTCCTCTCCTTTCCATTCTCCAATGACTTTCTTCTACCGTTTCCATCTCTTTCTATTACTCCTTTACTATCTCTATCTTCCTTTCAAGTAGTAAAGCAGCACTTTTCTGAGAATGTTCAATCAGAAAGAGGTGAGAAAGCAGGTGATGGTTTGGAAGACAAGGTTTTGGGTTTAGTACGTGGAGTGAGTCTATTAAAGTGTGTGATTGCAATCGTCTGTGAGAATATAGCCTTCTTGTGTTTCAGATCGAAATATTTCCCTTCTTTGTTCTCAAGTCGAAAAATATCAACGTGTGCATTGATGAATGGGAGTATTTTCACAAATGTGAGATTTGTGTGGCCATTTGAGAACAACATGCACACAACGGCATTAGACATTGATATTTGGTTAAACTTTGATTGCGACGTTGGGTGACCAAAATTCAGTGTCAATTCAACATTTAATGTTAAGGTTAATTTGATGTCTAATACCGACATCAGCTGATGTTGATATTTGGTGTTTTTAGGTTGTGTAACAAAATCCAGTGTTAAGTCCATGTCAAATTGATTTTAAATACTTAACATTTAGTTAACAGTTAACATTCAAAACAAAAGTTATGTTATTATTATCAATGTTATATATATATATATATATATATATATATATATATATATATATATATATATATATATATATATATATACTAATGAAAAATTAAGTTTTGATATATTTATGGTAGGAAATTTACAAAATATCTTCATAGGACATTATCTTTACTTCATGGAAGAATTAAATTATTTTGAACAATGTATTGTTGACTATTGCTACAAATACAGCCGAGTGACTTATAGTTTTGTGGTCCAGGGTCACAAACATTACTGACCCAAAACTCCTTTAAATTATATTTTATAATGCCATGGTTAAATTCTGCCTCCATGAATGTTATTTTGAAAGTTTGGCTTCAGATTCATAAAGTGAAACCAATCTTCTGTTTGCAGAACACTTTTGTTTTTACTGCTAATGGCTAGAGCCATACATTATTATTTTGAGTGCCATTTTCTGTAGTAAGTAACAGCAGTAACGTCATTAGTACCCGTTGTCATGGTAAATTGCAGGCGGTAATTGTTGTTCTACTGAATTTTACATCCATTAGTTGCAGGTCAAGGGCCGTTTGTCCTCAAGCCCCTGAAGACTTCATCAGTGAGGCTTTGATGATGCTGATGATGCATTAGCCAAATCTCATACGAGGATTTCATTCCCTCCAGGAAGCTCCAGCTAATCCATATGAATTTCCATCTGTTCATATTTTAGATCGACCTGATTTGGTGTTTTTCTTCAGGTGAGAGAGGCGAACAGAAACTGAGAAAACAGCCCGGATTAAGTTGAGGTAATGGCATTCCTGCACCGCCTTTCGTGTGCGCAATTTTTCAGAGACGCCATACAGGGCAAGTTAATTTTTCATTGCGCCAGGAATGGGAATAAGATCGAGAGAGTGGAATAAAAAAGAGGGAAGAGACAGAAATGCTTTTTTTCCCCACTTTAGATACTCATTTCGCCATCTGATTGGTTTCAGCCAATCAGCTGGAGTCGATGTGGCCCGGTAATGAGGTGTGCTGAGCGAATGAGCTGTGGTGGCATGAGATTCTAATGCCGGTGCTGAACGAGAACTGATAGCCCACCCCTCCCTCTTCGCTTTCCTCCTCCCCGCAACCCATTCTGCACGTGAGTACGTATGGCCTATTTTTATGTGTTCAGCTGCTCAATATTCTTTTCTCATAAAGAGCTGAATGGATAGCTGAAGCACCGTATTAGATTAGGACTCAGCGCTAACGATGAATGCTGTATGGTGCAGTAACAACAATGCAGGGATGGCTACTTAACATTGGAAAGGTCAGGTGCATCAAGTGGAATGTTTTTAGGGCATATGATTTTAATAGTTATTTGTTACATAATTTTGCATTGCCAAACACATCATGAGTTAAATTTATATTGCACTGGTGATGTCAAACGATATTAAGATTGTCAAATGATTAAAGCGATTAATCTTGTCCAAAGTCTTGTCCAAGTGTATATTGTGTATTTATTATGTAGATTCAGTATGAATAGACATATGCATATACATAAACATGACATTTTCTTAAAAATATATACATATGTATGTGTTTGTATTTATATATACATAATACATTTACACACATATGTAATCAAAAACTTATATTTTGGGTGTGAATAATCACAAATTAATCATTCTACAGCACTAATTTAAAATTAAATTTAAATTTATTTAATGAATACTAATGTATATTTTGACAATACAAATGAAAGTTTTGGGTGACAATCCAATTCTTTAGTAATGCACATTATCACATATAAGTAACAAATTTAACAAATTTAATGTTTATATTTAATATTAATTCACAAGCAGAAATTCTATACTAATCTATAGAAATGCAAATTAATGTGAAGGACCAGTATGCACCAAATTCTATATGTTAATAGACATTAATGCACTTTAAATTCTATATGCTTAAAAAATATGTAGAAAATGTTGCTCTCAGAAATTACTTGCAAAGTTGTACAATTGCAAATATAAAGAAATATCAAGTGCATTAATAATTAAATATGACATTCTGAAGTACAAAGAATGAAATAGAATTTTCTACAATAAGCTTTTATTTACAGCTTCAGAGAATATATTTTATAGCGTCGAAGGATTTAAAATAGCATTGGATATAAATGGATATTAATGTGCATTGGTGTAGAATTTAATGTACAGTAATGTTCATTTAATATAGCACAATCAGTGCACAATTATTTAGAATTAATGTCCAGGATTATAGTTTAATGTGTATCAATATAGAAATGAATGTGTTTCAATGTCCAATAACAGATTTTAACGTGCGCTGCTATAATTTAATATACATCAGTGCTCATATTCAGAGTGCATTATTTAATGTGTATTAATATAGAAGTTAAAATTTGATATTAACGCAGTCATTTTTCATGACCCTTGGAAATGAATAACAACCCACGAACTAAGTCTGATAAACAGATAAACCCTGAAGTGTGCGCTATCATTCTCTCACATTTACAGCAGTCTCTAAAAGTCCAAACATTTGTGGTCATACTGTACCTTTCTGTCCTGCTCATTATTTGAGTTTGTTATTTTTGCAGTCGCGGTTGTCACGAAACAGTATTGAGATTAAAGCCTTCTTTTCAGACCCGTCTGTTGTCTATGCAAGTGAGGAATTATCGATTATGCGGGTCACTCAAATGCATTGTTGCTGTTTAAAGGATTGACTCCAGTCTTAACCAGGGCAAGGGAGTCCGTCTGTAGCATGATCTCTGTATTTCAAAGGCGATATGTTGAATTTTTTTTTGAAGAGCACACAGCCCTGAAACTACATCTCGAAATCTGTGACGAGACAAATCCCAGTCAAGTGGAAGAGACTGTGGATGGGCGCTTTGATGTGGCGGATAACTAGTCAGAGTCTGCCAGCCCTTCTGCCTCAGTGAGCCATCAAGCTATTTTCTTTTAACTGAGAAACTAGTTCCAAAATCTCTCCAAGAAACCAGAGATCTGCAGGCAGGAAGGTTGTTCGCTCCTCAAAAAGTGTGTGTGTTGGTCTGGAGGAAGTTGTAGTGGGACTCCACACAGATGGCATTGACCACAGGGACCGGATAAAAGAGCCAGATTAGGAATGGCTGCAGAGACCCTGCTGGGTTGTTGGTTGAGCTTTCCATCTCTCTTTCTCTCTCGCTGTCTGTTTTTCTGTCTTGTTTGTAGGTTGGTGCGTGTAGAGAGGCTCCAGTTTCTCTCAAGCCCATTTACTGCCATTTTACAGCTCATTTGGGTCCAAGTGAGCAGCATGCCAGCACCTTCTCCCAGCTCACTGTGACCCACTTTCAGCTCAGACGGACCAATGGAATCAGACCTTCGAAAGAAGGGCAGATGCATCTGACCACGTCTGTTTTTTAAGGTTACGTATTTGCGCCAAATTACATCAAGATGTGTGAGCTATCTCTAGTTCACATACGTAATCTCATTGGCCCAAAGAAAGGTACTGGTCACAGTCTGATGTGACTAAACAACAGGAAAGTATTAAATATTCACCATTTTTCGCACTGAAACACAACAAATTCACACAGAGTCTGTTGCCAGGTTGCCTGGAAAAAGTTCAGATCCCTGAAAGAACTGTTCAGTATCCAGACAATTAAAAATCAGTGTCTGAATAAAATGTCATGTTATTGCAATATAACACTGCAGATTGCAATATTTCAGTGTGAAGAACTACACAGAGATGCATTGGCCTGAAAAACGTTTATAAAAACAAAAATTCCCATTCTCGCATTTAGAGACATTTAACTGCAGGGAGTCCCTCAGGTTAAAAAAGTAAATTTGTTTATCTTGTGTGTTTCTCCAGATTTGACCACTTTCACATCCCTGTGCTGCTTATCACTTTATTTGAATCTTTTTTTCCTTAGTAATTTATAGTTGCTGTTTTTCAAATGATGTTTCTGTTATTTTATATAATTTCACATGCAAGATTTTCTATATTAAATATTGAAATAGAAAATTAAATAATATTACATTTTAAAAGTATGAAAGAACCGAGTGAAATAACAAACCATTTTAATATATATATTTTGAGAGTGTGTGTGTATATAAAAGTATGTGAAGACACCATTGAAAAATCAAGCTAAATATCATTAAAAAGAAATTCTTTGTGTTTCCAATCAAACTGTAATGGTCAAATTATGAAATAAGTATGCAAATATTTTGCATGCATGTCACTTCTTTAGACTCTTTTGTTGTTGTTTTTGTCTTGTGCCATGTGCTCTGTGACCTACTTTAGTTAATCGTCTTATCGTCTTCACCTGTGTCTCATTTATTAAGTATTTACGTTGTATATTTAAGTCCTGTGGTTTCAGTTCTGTTTGTCCGATCTCGTCCATGCTTTTATGTGGTTGAGTTTTTCTGCTTGTCCGCCTACCTGCCCGAGGTACTAATTCTATATATATATATGTGTATGATTAAACTCGTTAACCTAATATATTCGTCGAGTGCTCCGTCACGCTAAACCACTCCGTGACAATGCAATACATAACAAGTCAGACAAAACGGTCAGCCATTTCATTCCCAAAACGTTTAAAATGTCATCTCCACCAAAGAATGTTATCAAACACAATTACTTAGTTTGATACCCTATCACAAATTGCTTGTGATGTCTCTCAATCGCCAGGATGAAAACATCTGTTAAATGAATAAAATGCAAATGACATGTGGTGGAAATGGGGAAAAAAAAGTGTGGCCGACAAACTGTCCCGTTCTTAATCCCTTCAAGCTTTTTTCCCATACATTTCCTTCTATTTCCATCATCCACTTGTTTACTGTGTGTCCACTGCCTGAGATCTTTCATCAAAGCAGGCTCGATATTACCGTTGTCTTTCTTTCCAGCTTTTCTTGCCTCCCTCCCGTTCCCCGAGCCTTGGCACACACTCCTCACAGGCTGATTTAAGGGGGAGCATTACGGTGCAGGAGATGAAATTATTTCATTCCTCTCCTCTACTGCTCTCTTCCCGCTCTTGATGGGGTCCCCTGCTGCTTCAGAGGCACGTGGGGAGAGACGTGTCCTGCGTAAGAAGCAGCTCGCTTCTAACATGCGTTTGACCCTTCGTTCCTGCGGCAGAGGGAGCGGCTGCTTTCAGCATCAAATGATTAGTGATCTGGGGCCCTAGAGGCGTGGAACTGAGCTGGGTATACGCTCAATTTTCTGCCATCAGTGAACAGTTAATGTTAGCCTGAGTAGCAACACACACAATGGGACTGGCAACCTTGTATACTCAGGGCGGGCATTTTAACAGGCGACTTTGATGCAAGAACTGAATTACATTATCAAAACTGGCCCCGAGAGTTTGTCGGAACTGATAATAGACTGTTTTGTTTTCCTCATTGCTTAAACAAAATGGAACTGGCAACATTATATTCCTTAAAGGGTTAGTTCGTCCCAAAATGAAAATTCTGTCATTAATTTCTCACCCTCATGTCATTCCAAACCAGTAAGACCTTTTCGTCTTCCGAACACAAATTGAGGTATTACAAATTTGATATTTTTCCCCATTTTTGGAGAGTGTCACTAAAAGTATCACGAACGTCAACAACATTGATTGAAATACGATCTTAAGTAATCTCCAAAATAGCAGAAAACGTAACTCAGGGGAGAAGTTATGTTTTCTTTTACGCAAAAAAAATGTTAACCAATGTTAAAAACATGATGTCACATGGACTGATTTACCGATATATTTACGAACGTCACGTTTCAGGACCACTTCAGTTGTGTTGTTGTCTATGGAGGAATTCCGATTTCATTTGGAACGACGTGAGGGTGAGTAATTAATGACAGAATTTTTATTTTGGGATGGACTAACCCTTTATTTGAATAGAACAGACAGTGTTCACAAACTATGTGGCAACATTTTTACAAAGCAAGTTTGTATTTAAACATATTCTTAATTCAGGTCCAACGCAAAGAACACTAATTATATAACACTTGTATACATACTCTCTGAAACGCGGAGAGACACAGAAGAGACAAATTGTTAAGTAAAGTCATTATTTTTATTTTCTTTGCGTACAAAAAGGTTAAAACACAGATTGCAGATGGACTATTCTGATGAGGTTTTCACACTTTTCTAGACCTTGACATTGTTCATTACTTGGCAGTCAATGGGACAGTCACAAACCTCCTGGTTCTCATCCAAGACTGTGTTCAGAAGATGAACAAAGCTTTTAGGGTTTTGGAACGACATGGGGGTAAGTGAATAATGACAAAATTTCATTTTGGGGTGGAGTAACCCATTAACTGTCATGTTCAGCACAAGGTTCTTGAAATATTTAACACTGTGGCACAAAATCCTTAAAATACGTCCAAGAGTCTGTTATTGTGCCGACATTTCCACACCCCTGTGATTGGCTGTTTGAAATGTCAGTCAAATATCTTTATGGGTAGGCCTTGGCCAGTGAAACCTGCCATGTATTCCACACCTTCAGCCATCAAACTAAGGTCTAGCTATGCAAGCGTAATTACAGAGCTGTTGCAATTGGATCAGAGCAAATGAGCCATTCAGTCCGATTTGTAAACTCATATAACAGTTTCGTTGAAACGAATCAGCTCAAAGAATTATTTGTTCATAAATTTGACATCACACTATGCCGTTTCGAATTAGGTTTCTTTTTTTATCGTAGTTTGGTGAGACTGTTTTCTGAGTACTTACTATCACTACTAGCACTAGCGTTTTTGTTGTTCAGTGCAAAATGCTTAAAGTACCAAAATGATAAACCAATTTCTCCACACATTTTGTTTTGTCATTAACACTATCTGCTACTAAAGGCATTATAATCCAAGTAAAAATACAAAATTCTTAGATTTGTGCTTTTTTAGTTTAATGCTTAGATTGAGTTAGATTCGATAACATGGATGAAGACTTTACACTAACTCTTATCAGATAGCTTCGAAAGTCTTATGGAACTTTTTTTTTTTAACAGCTCAAGATTTTTGGATCCCTTGGTTACCATAATACAAAAAAAGCACAGTAGATCTTTTATAATATTTCTTGATTTGTGTTCCACAGAAAGAAACTTACAGCTTTGAATGGACTTGAGGTGAGTAGACTAAATGATGACAGAATGAACCATCCCTTAGTTCTTGGGTTCAACATTCATATTCGAAATCTAGAGAATAATACAGTTGGCCCATTACATAATACATGAAGAGAACGAACAGTGGGACATTGAAATTTCTTTCTGAAAGCAATGTCTAGTACCACAGTTCCATGTCTTTCAATCCATCAACCCCTTATTCCTCATTAAATCCTACTTGTAAATGTTAGAGTAGTGTGAAGGGGCTCTCCGCTGGGCGATGGAGCTTGTTCTCTCATAGATTCTGGTCTGCTCGGATCACAAAAGTCTCCCAGTGAAACTCCCATCAGCGTTTGTGTCTCCCTTTCTCAATATCTCTCTCTCTATCTCTCTCTTACACACACAAACGCACGTTCCTCATGGCTGACTCCATCATTATTCTACGGAAGGACCGTATTAAAGATGCATCTCCACGCATGAGGCTCAAAGGGAGCGATCTGACCCCGGCAATAGCTGCTGAATTATGGAGACCACCAATGAAGGTGTTTGCCTTTGATCTGATTCAGACTGTCTCACGCACACTTTCTCTGAGCTTTTCTCTCAGGTAGGACTGACGGATGTATGCTTGTCGCTCTTCAAAGTACAGTGATAAAACAATGGCACAATTGTATAATATTATGATAATTTTACCAAGCCACTGCACGATCCCCGTCACTTTGTAGTGATTTAAAGTGATTGCCGTGATCATCACATTTCACCTACTCATTTTACACCATTTTGAGCGACAGAGGTTGAGATGGTTCGTATCTGTGTATATTTAATGTTCGCAGAAGGGAAAGCGAGTTTCTAAATGGGTGTCATTTGTCACATATTAATAATATAGTGAGGTTGTGGGATAGGTTGGCTCTTTTTCTTTCCTTGTAATCTTTCCACCTGATTTCCACTCTTTTTCCCCAACGATCTTAAGGCCCAGTCTAAAATGACACATTGCGCTAAGCAATAATGACCCGCATTTTGGCTTTTTGGCCATTTAGGGAAATTGCTCCTATCCTGTTTGCTTCCCAGCTGCGTCACTGTTGCAGGGTTAGATGCAGCATATGTGTGTGTTTGTGTGTGTGTGTGTGTGTGTGTACGAGGTATTCTTGACAGTAATGAGATTAAACAGAGAAAAAAACTTTGTCATTTTACATGTCTCAGATGTGAAAGATTTTAATATTAACATTTACTGAGACAAATGCTGTCAAAAAGAATGAATAATACTGTTTTTTGTTATTTACATACAGTGATCATAAATAGAGATGAATAACCTAAATATGATTTTCACAGTTGTGCGGTAAACAGTAAACTTGTTTTAAAGGAGTCATGAAGTGCCTTTGTTTTTTGTACTGTTCTATGAGGTCCACTTATAATGTTATCAATATTTTTAGTTCAAAAATAATAAACTATTCTCTGTGCTACTTTTAACCCCCTCATCAGAGCGCTCTGTATGAATAGGCGTGGCAGATATTAGCCTGGGAAGTAAACGCCCACTGCTATGATTGGCTAATAGTTCTGTTCTGACAGCGTACATTACTCATGTATGGAAGCTGCTGTGATTTAGGTCAAAACTGCAAAAAACTGTCAAAAAAACCGACACTCAGACTTGTGTGTTGCGACATTACTGTCAGATCCAATGTTTCAGCACAGTATTGTCTTTTACTTTCAGTCCTTTTGAAAATCCCACATTGACTTGTGACAGTAAAATGAAGTAAACAAGGTTTTAAATATTGAAACTTATTTACAGAACGTTTTTATAGGACTATGACTCCTCATATGTCAAAAGATTAAGGAAATGCTGGTTCATGATAATACACACTTGCGAGTTTACTTTTGCTTTGTCGCTCGTTCAGACATGAATAATACAGTGATCCATTTCTGGTTAAACATTTTGCTTAAATATTATTTAATATAATGTTAATGCAATGTTTACTTATTACGTTTTCATTTAACCTCTTGATCTTCCCCTCCTGATTTGGTAAAAACCGACATTGAAGCCATGAACTATATATATATATATGGTATCATTTGGAAGCTTAGAACCTCAGCTTTCTTATGACATTAAGTCTAAATTTGCCCCCCAGCCCACTAGCCACTTGCTTCATACAAAGCTGGATCATGTTGGATTGTAAACAAATACAATAATAATTATGAATTATTCCATACATGTGTTAAAATTAAAGGTCTTCTTTGTAAAATGAGACCATTGTAATCCATTTAGCCCAAACTATGATTAAATGGGATGGTTTTGAATTTCTGCATATATGTGTGTGTTTTTTAATAATAGAACATCTCATTACTTATTTGTGTTTATCATAAAATTATGAAAACAAAATATCTATATATTAATTATTCCACCTGTTTGTTAAAATTTCTATTCTCTGTGAAATTAGGTAATTTTTATCAGTTTATTCCATATTTACTCTATCCAGTTTACTCTATATTTAATTAAAAAAAATTAAGTTCATTTCTTCAAAATGAGAAGTTTAAAGCCAATGCCAAGCATCAAAAACCACATCCAATTCAAAATTATTGGATTATACAATTATTTATTCTTTTCAACTGGAATCTTTTGAATATATTTTTGTGTTTAAAAATCTAACTTTTTTCTTTTTTTCTTTGTATCTTGCATAACAACATCTACCTTATTGCCTAATTGATATAATGGTAATATAACGTTTATGAGTAATATAATGCTTTCAGTTATTTGGTTTTTCAGAATTTGGTCATCTCTGGTAACTGGTTAATCGGGTTACTTTTACACAGCATCGACTCAAATACACCAAAGCGGTTGAAAGAAGAGAGACAGCGATAACGACAGACAGGTGACAGACGGTTCGAGCCACTTCTGTCTATGTTTTCTAATAGGTTGTTGTGGGACTACTTGAAGACAGTCGCCAGTTGAAGGTGACCACAGCAGCAGAAGCGTACAGTCACTGCCACCGCGGACCTAATTAGAACCTTCCACTGACCCCGGTGAGAGCGGACAGAATAAGCCGCACTCCTCCACCAACAAGACAGGTCCGTCCTGAGACGTTTCCCCATGTCCACACTCTCAGATACAAATGAAGTCACCTTCTTGTTATGGTGAGTATGTGTGTTCATGATAGTGTATGTGTTGTCTCCAAGGTACTGAGATCAAATGGCCTTTTCTTACTTCTGTCAGTGGCTCGGTGTGTGCTGTGAGTTTTCTTCAAATAACAAGAGGAAGTAACCTCACGGGGATATGCTGTCAACCACGGGGGAGGCTCTGGGTGAGAGGTGAACGCATTCAGTGTTTTGTACTCAAGAAAACAACACGCCGGAAGGGTTCTACCAAGGACAGGGCTTTGAAATTAGAAATTGTTTGTTTATTAAACAATACTCCACCACAAATTAATTAATTGATCGCGCAATCCAAAATACAGTAAGAACAGTAATAATGCGAAATATTATTACAATTTAAAATCACTGTTTTCTATTCGAATATATTTTTAAACGTAATATATTGCTGTGATGCATGGGGTGAATTTGTATATGAATAGAAATGTATAGTAATAATACTAGATAGATAGATAGATAGATAGATTGTAAAATGTGAAATAAAAATCTATTTAATTTTATCCTTAGTCTACTTGTTAAATAAAGAGCAAAGTTGAAAAAAGCCATTTTATAAGTTTACAAGTTTATATGTATATATATATATATATATATATATATATATATATATATATATATAGAGAGAGAGAGAGAGAGAGAGAGAGAGAGAGAGAGAGATTTATATAAAGTTTAGAGTCAAAAAGTTTTTTCACAGCTATTGAGGGGACTAACTGAAATAAGAAATTATTTACTTAGAACTATTTTGAAATTATTTACTTTGAAGCTACTATTTTACTACTATTTTATAGTGTGTTTCCTCTTATTTTAACGATATTTACAATATGCTTGTTTTAAACCATTGATCTAAAGTATCCTTGAGAGCTCTATTTACAAGAACAAAACTTGCTCTTACTTCTTCAAGTCAAGTCAAGTCAAGACAAGTGGCTTTTATTCTTACATCCTTAAAATGTTTGTTTGAAGATGTCTTTGAAGTTGAACTTTCCAAAGCCTCCAAAAATGTGGCGTCAGTAAAAACCTCTGAATGTCACCTATAGAGCAGTTATTATATTTAGCAACACGGTTTAAAATAATTTAAATACATGTTGGGTTTTGAACCCAAATGCCCCCCTTGCATGTTGAACAAAACCGTACCATCGGGCGAACACATCTAACACTCATGTGAAACTATAAGTAGCCAGAACAGCCACTGACAGCCACTTAAAGATAATGGTTGTTTTGTGCTTGTTTTTCCTGCCAGAAATACAAATGCGGTACAAATGGGCACTATTTGATTAATGGATGTTACACAGTAATGTCAATAAGTCCCAGTAGAGTTTAACAAAGCAAGAATAGATACAGGAAGATAAAACAAATGCTGACATAATACCAAACATGCCCTGATTCCTAATTACAGACTCTCGTATATTAGATACATAACACCCAGCCGGCATCAATCATAATGTTTACAGTCACGCTCATCCTTTTGTGCTCGTACAATGATAATTTATTTAGCCGTCCATCTGTGTTTGTTACAGGGGTGATAAGGAAGCGGGGTGTGTTTTAAATGAAAGCCGAGCAGCTAATGTAATTGAAATGAATCTGAAGTGCAGGTATACAGCGGCGCTCCGAGTTTTACGCTCATCATGACCGTAACTAGGCTCGCTTTATAATAAAGGCGGCAAAGATGGGTGCAGATTTACAGTGTCGTGCGCGAGGAGAGAGTCAGACGAGGGCTGCAATGTCATTTTGAAGGTCGTAAACAATGTTGCAGCCCTCCGTGCTAATTTTATTGATGGCTTGCTTGTGCAGGAGTCTGCGAGAGAAAGAGAGCGAGTGTGTGTGTGTGTGTGTATGCATTTGCGTTCAGGCTGTATAGACTGAGATTCCAGTTCGGCTGTAATTGAATGATGTGTGTGTGTGTGTGTGTGTGTGTGTGTGTGTGTGTGTGTGTGTGTGTGAGATTGCAGAGTTGGATACAATGAGTGTCTATACATGAATATGATGTCCTATAGTCTGAGTCTACTTTGTTCTAATTTAATTAGAAAAGAACATAATTACAAATTATGGAAGAAAGCCTGACTGCCTTTGATCTCATAAACAAATAATTGCTGAAATTACTATTAAAGTTAAAGCATTACTGACCCCAAACTTTTGAATGGTCATTTTTTTTATCAGCTACTGACTAATTTTCTAATCACATTCAAAAATGAGTCATTCCTAATAATTAAAAATGATCAACAACCAGTGGAAACAAGGAATAACTATGATTGTGATAATTATTAATTGTAAACAAAAGTATTAATGATGATTATGGCATTAATTATTTATAATGATCATTTGAATTATTACATTATAATTAAACTGAATTAAATTCAATTAGAACTGAACACTGATTCCTGTCAAAATCCTCAAAAATCCACATGAATTAAGATTGTAAAAATGTCATTATAAAGGATATGCTTAGTGTCCATGATTTTTCAGGTCTACGTATTTGGGGAAAGAAAAACGATTAAAAAAATGTATCAATATTATGCTGATTTTAAGTATATTTCGTCAGAATAAAGAATTATTATTATTGTTAGTTTGAATAATAAGTATTGCAACTTTAGAAAAGGTTCTGTATAATTGAAACATTGTTTATTTGTTTGCTTGTTTAGTGACCTAAATATTCTTTGTTTAAATGTTTTTTTAAAATCCTAAAACTTTGAACTTTTGAGTTCTAGATTTTCGATTCGGACTTTCCGATGCCGCTGTGTTTGCGCACGTGTTTACATAAACGTGCATCGCCTTGTACCTCTTTGAGTGTTTATACCTGATCAGAGGCTTCGTAATCTATACTCTATCCCCCCGGCTCTCTCCATCCTCCTCTAAAACTCTTCTTTCATTTAAAGCTTAATCTCACAAAGCTCCACCGAGCACATATTTTTCATTTGATTACCAGGGGCCACCGAGAGAGATGGGCGCCGCAGATAGCACCATTGCCACGGTGATAACATCATCTCTAGGATGATAGAACCATCTCCACGGCAACCCGATCAAGTATCGGGGTGGCTGGTAGGTGTCGGTTAAAAAAAAGGCTGTATGGGAACCATTAAATCGTCTGTGGTAAAGCATAACACTAAAACATGTCATCAAACGCTGAATTCTGGCTCAGTGTGTGCTGTAAGATTACACAGCTGATATCAGAGCTGTTTGCATATGCAAATGCTTTCCGTCACAGAGAAACGAGGGGAAAAGAGGCTTTTATTCATATCGTGATCCTGGGTCAATTTGCAGGAACATTACGACTATCGCTCGTTTTTTTAAGTTAACATGAAATCGGTGCATATCAAACTCATATTTCAATTATTTCTCTTTTTTTGTTCAGTTACTTAAATCAATTGTTTCAACGAGAACAAATAGCTTTCACACATTTTGTTGTATTTTTATCAAATAAATGTAACCTTGGTGAGCATAAGAGACAAAAACATACTGAACCCAAACTTTATTAGTCTTCAGTAGACATCCAATAGCTTTCTTGTTTCTTGAATATATCTACACTGTAATGTTTAAAAACAAACATATCTTGAAAAATGTTAACTAACTAAAATTATCTAATAGTTTACTGTTTATTGTTGTTTTTGTTACACAAATTTCTAATGTTAGATACAAACTACCAGAAATTACCTCAAAAAAGAAAGCTGGCATGTATGTACAGTGTAATAGACTACAGATTTACCCTATTTAAAATTTAATATATAGTTATAGTTATATCTCATCACTAACAACATCTTAACATGCATGCAAGGTTAAAAAACACCTTCATTGTCTTATAATATGCATTCATTTTTACATTACTTGCCCGATGACTCCCAAACGATTCATTCACCAATTTATTTTTCCAAACCCTTCCTTCCGGGCAATATGCTAATATTTCATGTTGAGGTCGACTCATGAGTCGATTTTGAGAGATGTTTGCAGGATGTTTTCTTTCATATTGAGCTCATTGTTACACACTGCATAAGAGGTCATTTTCAAAAATCCATAATGGGGCACTTTTTAAGTGATATAACTGATTGCATTGGATTACTTTTTGATTGCTTTTCTCAATTTTTAACAAATGTTTTCAACATAATCGTTTCAGACATTTAAACCAGTCAGGGTTAAACTTACAGTAGCACTTAACCGATTCCTGTCAAATCATTCTGAGGTTAAATAGCTACTGATTTACAATCATAATAAGCAGCAGTAAACAGTCATACAAGTATACAAATATTCAGATGTTATGTCATTAGGAGTAACTAGATACCCCGCAACACCACACTTGTTATGCTAACCAGATGAGCTTGCAAAACACAGAGCCATATATACGATCCTAGAACAATCTGATCATCTGAACCCTATAAAAGTCATAAGGTACTTTCTATTGGCCCCAAAGGGACTGTGCTATGCCCTTTAGTGGCTGGCTTTTGTGCTAATAACACAGCTTTCCTGAATTAAATTTCTCTCTGTCTCTCTAACGAGGTAACCTTTCCAGATGCCCACTAATAATATTACATTTCCTTCTTTTGGGCCTACTGAGAGGCCACAGGGAGAGCCGGAGCTCCAGGACTCGTTTATATGAGCTATCTTGAAGAACAAGATTGTGATAAATTCTTCTATGTCAGACAGATGCACGTAAATACAAATATAGGTCTGACCTGTCCTATATAAAACAGCTTGTAATTGTTTTTAGTATTAGGTGATCTGTTGGCTGGACACCACTGGGAGATGAGTAAACCAACTTAGGTTGGTTTTCTAGTCTTATGTGGTTAGTTGGCTGGCTTTACCAGGGTTATACCAACTGGGAGACCAACCACTGTAGACCAGACTTCACTGGTTTTCTAGTACTTGGTGGTCTATTGGCTGGTTTTAGATGGGATTAGAGCACATTTCAGCTGGTCAGGCTAGGAAACCAGCAGGATGTCCAAGCTAAAACAAGTGAAACACCACTTTAGTTGAGTTAAACAAATGAAACACCACTTTAACTGGACACCAGTAAACCAGTTTAGGTTGTTTTCTAGCTTTGGGTGGTCAGTTGGTTGGCTGAGTTTTTACCAGTTTAGTCAGGCTGGGAGACTGAAACAGGCCAGAAAACCAGCCTAGACAGGTTTTGTAGTATTAGATGATTCATTGGCTAGTTTTTGAAGCGTTTAAGGCACTTTTCAGCTGGTCAGGCCAGAAAACTGCTGGACACCCAAGGTAAACCAGCTAAATAATAACTTTCTGGGAGACCATCGTAGTACAGCAAACAAGCTAAGGCTGATTTTCAAGTATTAGATTGTTTGTTGTCTGGTTTTAGGGGGTTTGTGGCACTGTTCAGCTGGTCAGTCTGTTAAACCTGCTGAACACTCAAGCTAAACACAGCTAAACATTAGACTGGCCAGGCTAAGAGACAATCATGGACCAGAAAACCAGTTCAGACCGTGTTTTTGACCAGGAAAGACAAAAACTGCTAAATGCGACGACACAATCAGAAACAACTAGGCAAAAAAGAAACACTGAATCAGTATGAATAATTAATGTTCCAGTACATGCTGGGAGGAGGGCAAATGTGACTTAACCACCAAGATCTTATTTTTTTCAGCACTATTTAAGACTCGTTTTAAGAAGTGCATTTATGGAAAAACTCAGGCGCAGCACGTCACGTCTGTTTTCATTTGCACCGTTCTGCACTCACAATTGTGTCAAGACAGAATGAAATGGCTGGTGAGACGTTTTTTTAAGGGGCTTTTTTAACACTGAGCTTTATTTTCTCCCTCTGCATTGGAGATGATGGTGGGAGAGACGAGATGTGAATGAACACATTGAACGGCACCTAAATAATCTACGGCTTAAGTGTAAGAACCCAGGAACGAAGACTATAGTCACAGAGGAGGCTGATAGCACGTCAGCTCAGTCTCCACGTTATCGTGATACACAAAAGCGCGGCTTTTATCCGTGGCGCTGAATAGGCTGGTATCTGCCTTTCTAGGAAAAAGATTAGCAAGCGAGCATGAGGCTGAGAAAATGCACCGCTCGTACATTCGCATTTATCTGTGTACTTGTGTGTGGTGACACTTCAGAAAACAAAAATAAACATCAATAAGCGACGAGCAAAATTATACGTGTCATTCCAGGTATTTCTAGTTTTGTTCCAGGTTTTAATGAATTACGAGTTTCTCCGAGGGTCAAAATTATGCCATGATCCCAGCCCTGTCTCCCACAAAGAGTAATTTCCTCCCATGAAAGGATCTAGTTCAGAAAGCTTCTTTAAAAGTCATCATTCAATGTTCTTTGTCTGGAAATCTATGCAGGATACAGAGTGTACAAACAGCCCCGGTGATGTGCAGTCGTGCGGGTTTGGAGACAAAGACATAGTGCCGTTCCTTTCTGCCTTCCGCTCCGGTTTTCCCCACAGCACGCGGACATTAATCACAGGGAGGATGTGGCATTGACAGACAGCTGGATATCCCAGCATGCACACTGGGAGAGAACTTAATTTTTCACAGCCTCCTTCCAACAAATTCCTGCCGATAGACTATACAGCTTGTACCCTAATTCTGAAACACTGTTCAGGGGTTGTTCTGTATTCCATATAGCTTATAATAATGGTTTTTATAAAGTTTAATTTGTTTGATATTGCATATACATCAGTACATTTTTGTGATGCAATTGTTCTTTGAAAGGGAGATGGAAAATTATATCTAAAAAATAATGTAAACAATATTTACAGGTTACATATTGTAAAGATTGTGTATTATTTTAATATTTGCTTGTGTGTGTGTGTGTGTGTGTATATATATATATATATATATATATATATATATATATATATATGTGTGTGTGTGTGTGTGTGTGTGTGTGTGTGTGATAACATAGATAGAAAGATAGATAGATTGACTGATAAAATTCTTTATTCAATATTTCCTAGAATATAACCTAGATTTTAGACAAACATTTCTTAACGACATTCATTTTGCAAGTTTTTATTTTATTTTATTTTTAATTAGCCTACTTGCTTACTTTTTCGTGACCCTGAACAACAAAATGAGTTTAAAATTGAGATTTATACATCTGGGAGCTGACTTTTAATTGAAGCTTTTAATTGAAAATCAAAACGTCAAAGCTATTTCAAAATCTGGAAAAACAAAATCTAAATATTGAGAAAATAACTTGCTCAAATAAAGGTGCTAGCAGCGCATATTACTAATCAAAAAATAAGTTTTGATAAATTTACGGTCGGTTATTACAAAATGTCTTAATGGAACACGATCTTTACTTAATATCTAATGGTTTTTGGTATAAAGGAAAATTTGATAATTTTGACCTATCCAATGTTGTTGGCTATTGTTACAAATATACCTGTGCTACTTATGACTGCTTTTGAGATCCAGGGTCACATTTCCAGGCTTATCTTAACAGTTAATATAGTATAATATAATAATATATAGTATAGTATAATAGCATAATATATAACACCTATAGGTCACCACTTCATTCATTATTCATTCATTTGGGAGTTGTATTTAAAATCCACACGGGTAACACATCTGAGGTTTGAACAATTCTGCTTCATGGAAACATTCTGATATGCTAAATTGCCTCATAAACAATTTATGTTCTAACAATGTATCACATACGAGCAAATTCTCTGAAACTGACTTACATACGAAACAAGGCACGTCAAACAGATACCTTATTGCTGTGCGTTTGCTGTCAGGGATTGCAACTCACAGTAGATTGCACAGGTATGTTTGTTAAATGATTGGTTTGTTTTATGTATTCAACCGAGATACAGTATGCGTGTCATGTAGTGAAAGCAGTAGGATGTGCATTTGTTCCACAGGTGTACAACATCTCACAGTTGGTTTCCCACTGATTTGAAGACTCATTATTTCAGGTAAACAGGTGGGGAAGTGCTACGGTGAAATCCCAGGAGCACTGGAGCATTAACACGGTCCAATCAGACGCCACTTGTTGTTTAGGGTGATTTTAAGTGCTGTAGGTTGTGATGATGTCTCCCAGCACAGATTGATTGAGATTTTTTTTCCTTCTCTCTCCCGTCTACCTCTCCATATCTCTCCAGTTTATCGCCTGCTTTTTCATTTTCTCCCAAAGGAATTTGCCGCCTTCCCCTGGATTTTCCAGGACTCAAACCTAAGAGCTCCCTTCAGCAGAAATGAGCACAAGATCTGAGATTTGCAGGTGAGCTCTATAAGTGTGCTTACACGCATATAAAAAAGTATTTATGCATAAGAGCACGCACGTACTTGATATCTCACTATAAAAAATTAATAAATTACATTTGTTCTTCACTGAAAGTCTCTTCTTTACATGTTTATAAGGAAAAGAATTATTATGAATTATGAACTTAAAGCACCTTCATGGTTCATTTGTTTCTTACAAGCATAGAAAAGTAATTGATGACTGGATGACTGTTGCAATGTTTTTTGTCAGCTGTTTGGACTCTCATTCTGACGGCACCCATTCTCTGAAGAAAATCCATTGGCGAGCAAAAGATACTAAATTGTCTATGCATTATTCTGTAAATGTTACATGCAATGTATAATTCTAAATGCTTTTAAGTGCATCAGATGATAATTTTAGTCTAATATCCATTTAGATCCACATTTAACCCCTTTTAACGTATTTTCATGCGGAGATCGTGCTGTCAGTCATCCTCCATTACAACTTTATTGCGACATCACGACTCAGGAGGGGCCGATCTCTGCTGGTTGGTCCTCCGCGGGCATGTTGTATATTTATGGGGGAGAGAGGCTGACGTTAATGAAGCTGCGCAGACCAGACTCGACAGGCAGCACTTTCCACCGCGGGCTCGCTCTAATCTCCGTTAAAATAAAAGATAATGAAGCATTTAAACCATCTGAACCTCTTTCAGCCTGTGGCCACACAGAGAGATTTGATATGGAGAGACAAGGCGAGAAGCGATCTGGTGAAAGAGGGAGGCAGGAGGCTGTCATTGTTGGGTCAGAACAGTTGATCAGCCTCAAGGCCTGCAGCTGCAAGCTGTGAAGGAGCTGGTAATGCTTGTGTGCCGCGGTATGTGTGTGAGCAGGTTTGTGAATTTTTCAAATGTCCTTACAAATATATTAAAACATGTTGAATAACCTGAAAATCTGAACACATCGTATATCATGTTTTGCTCCAAATATAATTTTTCTGTGAGAATAAGGTTTAGGGCTAAGGCTAATTAATGTTCAAATATATTACAGAGTAACTAAGTAATTGATTATATAATGTATAATAACTAAATATTTAAAAATACAAAAGTATATATTGATTAGTATGTAATTTCAACTACATATAGCTGTGCAGTACATAGTGAAATGAGACAACGTTTCTCCAGAACCTGGTTCTACATACCATCTCAACACTATACAAGACAAAAAAACTCACATACAGTTTCTACACAGCAATAAATATGAAGTGCAAAGAATGCATATGGAAAAGAAAGTCCATTCAGGTGTGATTGCTGAGGAGTCTGATGGCTTGTGGGAAGAAACTGTTCAGCAGTGTGGTTGTGAGGACCCAAATGCTCCAGTACCTCTTACCAGATGGCAGGAGGGTGAAGAGTGTGTGTGAAGGGTGTGTGGGGTCATGTGCTATCTTGTGGGCTTTGCGGGTGCAGCGTGTGGTGTAAATGTCCGTGATAGAGGGCAGAGACGCCAATGATCTTTTCAGCTGTCCTCACTATCCTCTGAAGGGTCTTGTGATCCGATACGGTGCAACTCCCAAACCAGGCAGTGATGCAGCTGCACAGGATGCTCTCAATGGTCCCTCTATAAAACATAGTCAGGATGGGTGGAGGGAGATGAGCTTTCCTCAGCCTTCTCAGGAAGTAGAGGCATTGCTGGGCTTTCTTGGTGATGGAGCTGGTGTTGAGTGACCAGGTGAAGTTATCCACTACATGAACACCAAGGAACTTGGTGCTCTTGACGGTCTCCACCCTGGATCCGTCGATGGACAGCGGAGAATGGTCACTCTTTGCTCTCTTGAAGTCAACAATCACCTTGGTCTTGTCGATGTTCAGAGATAGATTGTTGGCTTTACACCATCTTGATAACTGCTGCACCTCATCTCTGTAAGCTGACTCGTCGTTCTTGCTGATTAGACCCACCACGGTCGTGTCATCAGCAAAACCTGATTATGTCATTGGAGCTATGTCAATCGTGAGTCAGCAAAGTGAACAGCAGTGGACTGAACACACAGCCCTGAGGAGCTCCAGTGCTGGAGATGCTGTTCCCGATCCGGACTGCCTGTTAGAAAATCCAGGATCCAGTTACAGAGAGAGGTGTTCAGGCCCAGCAGGCTCAGCTTCTCTATAAGCTGCTGAGGGATGATGGTGTTGAATGATGAGCTGAAGTCAATGAACAGCATTTGGACGTAGTTTCCTTATGAATCCAGGTGTGGGAGGGTTGTGGTGATAGCATCGTCCGTAGAGCAGTTTGGATGATATGCAAACTGTAGTGAGTCAAGTGAAGGTGCTAGCTGTGACTTGATGTGCCTCATGACAAGCCTCTCTAAGCATTTCATCACAATTGGTGTAAGTGTGATGGGACGATAGTCATTGAGGCAGGTTACCACAGACTTCTTAGGCACCAGGACAATCGTTGTTGTTTTGAGGCACGTCAGAATGACAGCTGCTCAGAGAGATATTGAAGATATCAGTGAAGACATCATCTAGCTGCTCTGCACACTCCTTTAGTACTCTGCCTGGAATGTTGGTCCAGCAGACTTCCGTGGGTTAACTCTATAAAGTGTTTTCCTCACGTCAGCTGTGGTGAAGCAGAGTACCGGGTCATTAGTATGAGGGGTGGACTTCCTCAACAATGTGTTATTCTGTGCCTCAAAACGTGCATAGAAGTCATTCAGCACATCTGGTAGGGAGGCGTCACTATCACAGACAGGTGAAGTTGTCTTGTAGTTGGTGATCGCTTGAATGCCCTGCCACATGCGCTGTGAGTCACTGCTGTTCTGGAAGTGGCCATGGATTCTTTTAGCATAAGCGCGCTTTGCTTCTCTAATAGCTCGGGACAGTTTGGCTCTCTTTGTTTTTAGAGCTGCCCGGCCCTTTGCTCTGACGGCGAAGTCTCGCTCGAGACTTATATTATTAATATATTACATTATACTTAATATATCACATTTTATATTATATGAAAGTAGCACATTACAGTAAGTTTAATAAATTAATATATTGCAGAATTTATTAGTCTATGTTGCTTGGTAAGAATATATAGGTAACAAGAATTAGAAGAGCATGCTTCAACCATAAACAGAATGCACTGTTTTTGTTATCTAAAAAAATTATATCTAACAGAAAATTTTAAGATGTTTGTTTCGGGAACCAAAAACTAGAACATTCTTGAAACCTGGGGTATAGTAAGGTAAATATTGCTGTCTGAGCTTGAAAATAAATATAGCTTCAAAAGTTTCTCATTTTATCTTTGATAATATGTCCACATTATAATATGTCTCTATGTTTCTCACTTTCAAAGTTATCACCTCATTATCTAATGTTTTGTTGTGCCAGTCTGTTTTCGTAGTTGCATCATAGTTATTGCTGCCAGGGCAAAGATGCATGAGAGAAAAAGGATGAGAGTAATGCAGCACTGAATCTATGATGGATAGAGATGGCGAGAGAGTGGGAACGAAGAAAGAATAACACACAACGATGGTAAGAAACAGGGTAGGAACGTGTTTGCTGCACCACATGACTCACCTCTGTACTGAAATTACCTTTTCTCTTCAGCTCGGATACACAAAACCCCCACAGCCAGCAGAACGCACACAATTAATGTGTTCCTGTTATCCGGTCAGTCCAGCTCCGTGTCTTTTCTCCTTTAGCCCCATGGAGCAGATACATCTCTGTGGGATCTGCCCTCACCAGCGCAATCAACCCAAACAAAGCCGCGTGATCAAAGTATACTGCAGCATAAACAAAGCTCGAGAGCCCTGTTCGCCTCGCTCAAGCTCCGAGTTTCTGATGATGAAAAGCCACTCAGTGTTCTTACATCTGAAAATGAACTATTTGAAAACATCACGGTAATTTATTTTGTGCGTTTGAAAGGAGAAGATGTGAGTTTTTAGTTTATTTGGAACTTTGGAACACTCACAAAAACTTTACCAGACATAAATAAATAAAAGGTTCCTTTAAGAGTTTTTTAGCTTGATGCTGCAGAGGAACCTTCAAAAAGTCCTACAACGCTAAATTGCTTTAAAGATTCTATAGCTGTTAAAAAACCTTTACATGTTCCAATGAAGCCATGGAAGAACCTTACGTTCCTGTGCACGCCAATTAAGAATCGTCACAATACATATTTTTACATTTTATCATTAATCACTTATGCCCATGTCATTCCAAAACCGCAAGAGCTTTGGCACACAATTAAAGATATTTTGGATAAAAACTGAGAGGCTTTTGAAAGACTTAGAAAGACTTTGAAAGACATCATCAGTATAATCCATCTGCCATCAGTGATTCAATCTGTATTTTATGAAGTGACGAGAATCCTTTTTGTACTCAAAGAAAATTAAAATAATGAGTTCTTGTATTCTTGTTGCTTTTTTACATACAGACTGAACCACTGATGGTAGATGGATTGTACTGATGATGTGTTTCATACTTTTCTGGGCCTTGTTCATTCTTTGGCGGTCAATAGGACAATCCAAAGTCTCCAGGTTTTCATCCAAAATATCTTAAATTATTTTCTGAAGATCAAACCTTTTACGGGTTTGCAACGACATGGGGTTGCGATTAATGAATAAAATTTCGGGTCAAGTAACCTTTTAATTGCTGCTTTAAACATTTATAAGTTTCCTTAATGCCATTGAAGGTTTTTAATTTTGAAGATGTTCCCTTAATGCAATATAACAATTATTATGTGACATCATAGGAACCATAAAATTGGCAAAGCTTTGCAATGATCCATTATGGCTCTGTGGAACCACTAGAAATTTTCACTGGCTTCACTGGAATTTCCACTGGCATTATTGAAACTTGAAATAGCTCTGATGCCATAGAAGAACCTAAATAAGCTTGTGTGACGTTATGATCATTCATTTGTGGCATTAAAGGTACAAATAATGTTCTATTGTACCACAGGAGCTTAAAATGTTTCCTCTGTGGCTTCACTGGAACTTAGAGTGGTTCTTCTGTGATATTATGTTAATCTATAATGACGCTATGGCACCTAAAGGTACCTAAAAACTTTCTTTTATTGAATTATTAGAATTAGAAAAAATCCAATGAAGCTGCAGAAGCTTCTAGTGTTGTTTTTGGCAGCCTGTCTTCATTTTAGTTTTAGTCTTTGTGTGAAGCTGTTATTTTTGTTTTTATTAGTTTTAGTCACATTCATACTCTTTTTAGTCTAGTCAAGTCTTATTTTAGTAAGAATTATCCATGACTATTGTAGTCTAATTTTAGTTGACGAAAACTGATGATATTTAGTCTAGTTTCAGTCAATGAAATTTGCATTTTAGTCTCTTTGTAGTAATGCAGTTCATTTTAACTCAGTATATTATAAGTACCTATTTTTAGTACATATTGTTGAGGAAAACGGGACGTTTTCCCAATTTTGTAAGTTTGCCTTGTTTATTTGAGTGATACCTTGTATTATAAACACATTGGGATGTGTTACTGATTTGGTATTGTATTCACTATTTAATAGTAGAAAGAAAGACCACCACAGCATCATGTGTAAAAGTAGTTTATTGAGAAAAGACATTAGGTATGATATATGTAGCATTTAGTTAAAGTATAGTCAGAGATAAAATAAGTATTAGTAAGAATTTTGAAGAATAGGAATGTTACCGTTGAGTGCTGAGTTCCCGACGCGGAGAGGAGGACATCTTAGAAAGATCTTCGCAGAAGAGCAGACTGATAAGATGGCTGTGTTTTTATAGTGAGCTTCTTGAGAGGGAGGTCTCCAGCTGTACGGGACTTTCCCAAAAAGTGTTGACTTGCACCTGTAGTCTATATAGGGGGGTTGCACTTAGAAGTGAACCAGAAGACAACGCTGCACCTCGGCGACACGCTTCTCCGATGCCAGACAGCCTCGCCACGATGCCTCCGAATGACCGAGCTCGCAAATTATAGAACTTTGTTTTTATTTCTATTTTATATCAGTGTTTTATTTGTAATGTATTTAACCTATATATAATAAAACTAGATCTTATTATAACCAATACACTCGCCTGCCAAAGACTCTGATTTCAAGACCAGAGCAGAACAGACCACGGAGAAGTCTTCTGTGACCTGTCTTGTGAGTATGATTAAATGCTTATTAGGGATAGGACAGACTCGACTTACTTTACCTTACCTGAGGATAAACTGAATAAGGTAGAAGGTGCAGGAGATTTGCGCACCGTAAAACAATATAAATACATAATTTTTAGTCAAACCCATTTCAAACAAGGTTGTCTTCTGATATGAATTTACATTTATTTTACCAACCAAAGATGTTAGAAGTACACACATAAATGTAAATAAAGTAAATAGAAACAATAAATTAAAAAAAATAGCATCACATGACAATGCCAGAAAAAACTATACATTAAAGTTTAGCAAAGAGAAACATGTTTGAGAAACATACTAAAGGTTGCAAATAAAATGTCTGATGTGTTGCTTGTAAACTGAAGTCAGATTCTGCATCATAAAAACTATCAAACGATATAATGCTACAAATGGTTTGGGATTGGAAGCACTGGCTGCATTCAGTGGAATTCGTTGACAGAAAAGAACCAACAATACTGAATTATGTCAACTACTGAACCAAATAGCCAGCAGTCCCGACAGCAATCAGTAGCTTTCTCTGTGTTAGGCTTAACCTGATGGGCCTTTTCCACTGCATGGTACAGCTTACTTTTGGGGGTGGGGTTTGGTTCCAAGCCTACCATACCGTTACCAAAACGCTAAACACTGATTGGCGAGAGAGAATCTTCACTACCTGTATCAACTCGCTACATTTAAATCAGCACAGCCAGAGAAGGAACAACTAAAAACAGACGCCATAGCCAAGGAGTGTATCAAGCGAGAGCATGATGCGGCGACGTGGAATGAAAATGTTTTCCAAACGAAACGAAATTATTAACATGTTGTTTCGTCTTGGTTTGGTCAATAAAATTTAAGAGACATTTTAGAATAGTTTTTATTTTGTAAATTGCATTTAGTCTTGTTTTTATTCGTCAACAATATTGCATTATACGTTTAATTATAATAATCACCAGCATTAACGTTACGTTACGTCTCCTTTTTCCGTCACGTGATAAAAGGTTCATTCGTTGACGATGATATGGTCTAAGCTCCAGTGATACCAAAGTATAACCTTCATCATTTTCCATGATGCCTTAGAAGAACCTTGTATATTACTCCATTTATTACCTTAAAATACTTCAATACTTTTAATCTTCAGAAGAACCTTATAACCAAGAACCCATAGAGCGAAAAATACAGTACTTCTCGAAGTTTCTGGTGTAAGTGTGTACACACTCATGCACTTTATTGCCAATTTCCATCATATTCTGGAGAGTAGAGGTGGGCTTTACTCATAACATGACTAGTGCTGCTTCTGCTTGGTGATGTGGAGTGAATGTAAAACAGCCCCGTGGAGTGAGCGAGAGGGGAGTGCTGGGAAAGCAGCGTCGGTAATATCTGCTGTCTCACCTCAGCGCCTCTCCTCATCTCTCCTTGATTAGCTGCAGAAACGCAGTTTACTCTTCACCCCTAATGAAGAGAAAAATAGATATGTGTGTGTTTGAAGTTGGGGGGGTCGAAGGAAGAGAGGAAAAAGAGACACGGCGGCTTGTTTTGGTGAGTCGTCCTTCCTTTCCCTTCCCTTCAGGCAATCTGTTAAAGGAATCGCTGACCACCAGCTGGGAGAAACACACTCGCGTTCAAGTGCACTCTGGTCTGCCACAACCTTTTTGAGTCCTAATTGAGGATGACAAGGCAAAGTGTTTTTTTGACACTTCCTTAAGGCATGAAAAATCCCCATAAGCACTTCCTGGAACAGACACAACACTCATTAAAAGGGTTCGACCTAATGTCTGTGTGCCACAAAAGTGTGATAGTTGCATATTTTATAGCTTTATTGCCCCGGCTTGCCTGCTTGGCTTACATTGCAAGTGGATTACTGTAAATACACCACTTGTTCCTTTTTACAAGCTGAGAGATGTCTAAACTAGTTTTGTATTTCGTTAAGGAAACACCAGATTTGCATAAGAATAGTGTTATCATTTTTAGGGGTAAGCTAAGGTTTGAGGCTCTGTGTAAATGAAAGGCTACTTGTAGCTGTACTTAACAATGAGTATAGGTGCTGTTGGTCTGAATGTCAGCATGTCTGTGTTTTGGCTAATTTTTTGTTACAGTAAAAAGTGTAGTAAGCCTAGCCATAATTTTTTATGAATGGATCACCACACAGTTTTTCTACAAATACAAATGGTTAGTGTCGTAAAATCATGGTTAAATTTAGTAAATTATTTTGGGGTTTTTTATTAATCATTCCGAACAAAGCATCTGAACGCATTTAGAAAAACATTCTGACGTATCGTCGGCTTAGGGGTTCTAGCTGACATTTTTGTCAAAATTGAGTTCACATATTCTTATTCTGTGACAGCTAATTTACATTATATGATGCTTTTTTAAACTGTGTACGTTTTAGGACTTAATATTTAGAAAACAAAAAGGTTCTTTCTACAAACCTGTAAGGTTCTATCTGCGAATCAGCCAGATTTGAATCAACCCATTAATTGATTAATTAACAGATTCACACAAAAAAAAACATGTTTTTGTTTTTATTTTTACCTGTATAAATGGTTTTCATCATTTATCGATTTTTGAATGTGTTCCTCAGTGAATCTGTTTTTGAACAAATCAGTTGAATGAATGAGTCAAAATGAGTGGAATAGTTGAGAAATGTTGCATATTATTGTTTGGTAGTGCCACAAAAAAAAATAACACACTTCACAGTTACGTTAAAAACTGTACAACAACGAATACTGTAAAACCTGAGAAGCTTGAAATCTGTTTTACGTTAACATTTCTCTTTTCTACACCTCTCAGAGCTCTAAGTCTAGCTTCTCCTGTGTTCCTGAACCTGAAAAAGAAGTGGCAAACTGTGAGTGCCCTTGTCAAAAAAGTACATCACCCCATAACTGCTGGAGAATCCTCCTGCTGCTGCAAGGAATTCTGGGTAGGAGTGTGTGGGGCTGCTGTTAGGGTTCATAAAAGTCAATCCTTGGGGATTTACATGTATGAACTGAAGCTAAACCTAATCAACATACCGCTGAGATCAATAAATCAGACTTTAAGCCCTTAACTGCAGGCTCTAAAGAAAAACCAACAGCAAACAAAACGTCCTGATTGAAGTATAATTTTTATTTAGACAACCACCATTCGTGCCAATTTTGATCATGATCGTTATCGCGATCGGCATTATCATCATCGCAGTGCTGTATGACAGCATCATTATTCCATAGGAATAGCCTACAGATGCAGATCATCTACGAGGACACATGATGGGACACGTTCATGGAAAGCCATTGGCGCTCTCATTGTGAGTCGTGATGATCTAGATCGTTTTCTGCGCATGCAACCCTTTAGATTTATGAATGCATAAATATGGACCATCTCGCTTGAAAATATACAATGACTCTCAGAGGGCAAAATCAAACTCTAGTGGCTTTAATTATACACCATATAAAACCCAGTGGGGAGAATCTATTGTTTGTGTTCAACAGCGGGCTGCAAATCCTTTGTATGGAGAGTATATGTGTGTGTTGGAAAAAAAAAGTGCATGTAAATGCAGCACTCTCGTGACAATAAATGACAGGCAGAGTTGCCCAAACAGTCCTCTTTAGTTGTCTTAATCATTGCATTTCATTAAAACACTTTGATTCACAGTAGTCATTAACAAATATAAATCCTTAAATCAGTTTACAGTAAACAAATAAATGTGTGTGTTAATTTCCATTTTGCTTTTATCCTTAGTTGTTTATAATTTAGATATTTTATATATATTTATATGTCTGTTCCTAAAACAATTTACTCAAAAAGGTAGACATCATGGTAATTATGTATGTATGTGTATATATATATATATATATATATATATATATATATATATATATATATATATATATATATATAGATAGATAGATAGATAGATAGATAGATAGATAGATAGATATAGATACATAATTACCATGATGTCTACCTTTTTGGAGTAAATTGTAAAGATATAAAGATATAGATATAAATATATATTGGTAAAAATGTAAGACTACATTTGCAAAAAAAAGTAAAAACTAATGTTCAAGAGTTAAATAATTCAGTGTACTACGTGCCATTTCTTCATAATTATTTGTGCAATTTATAGGCAATTTAAGTGAAAATTGTTTCAATAAATCCTACAGAACTTTTTTTTCGAAGTAGGACAGAAATAGCAACAAAAAGTTTCCCATCATTGCATCTCTCTTTTGAAGCTTGTGACTGCTTTCCTACTTTATTAAATGTTCTCTCATCTGAAAAATATTTAATATTTAATAGTGCAACATCTAATCTGTCAAGTGAAAACATGTAAACCCTTGGTAGTTATTAGCGTTTTTTGTATTGTATGTCAGTGCACTCTGTTTACAGATGAATGCAGTAGTCTATGATCACAGCTAGCTGGTCATCAGCGGAGTCTCTTTCCTTCTGCTTGTACAAAAGGAGTGTGACATGTTCATTAAACAGCAGGAATCCCATTAATAACCCCAGCAGCCACATGTCACATCACTCACACGTAATTAGTCAAACAAACGGCCACAGGAATGCTAATTGTCCCCCTATCTCTCTCCCTCTTTTTGTCATTGTAGCTCCATCCCTATTTTCTGCACTCTGTGCTCTATCCTTTCTTCCCTGTTCCTGACATCTGCAAACCTCAAACATTTTATGCAATTTTTATCTTTGTATTTATTATACTATATATTGAAAATTGCACTGATGTCTAATGTAAAAAGTGGTTTTATATTATGATGTATTATGATTTTTATTATTTAAATTCTGATTTAATTTATAAATCTTAAGTCTTATTTTCTTCTGCTATTCTTTTGTGTTTTACTATTTTTACTATATTTTAATTTTACTTGTATTATTTAATTTTATATATTTTAATTATTTAGTTTAACATGTTTTTATTTAAAATTAAAAATTTCTATTGTAATCTATTGACATTTTTCTTTTGACATCCTGTTGATGTAATTTCATGTTATTTTGTTCTATTTTATTTAAATGTTTTATTTTTGTCAGTTTTTATTTTAGTATTTTCATTTTGTTTTATTTACTTTTATGCATTTTCGTAATTATGTTAGTGTATTTTTATCTATTTTATGTTTTTTTAATATTTTATTTAATATTATTTTGTTCAATTTTATTTCAATTTGTTATTTTATTTGTATATAATTAATTGTATTTCCTTCTTGTGTATTTTTTATTATTTTTATTAAACAACAAACTGTTATTCTATTGTTTTATGTATTTTAATTATATTGTTTAATAAAAAAAATATTTTTGTCATGTATTCATGAAATAGTATTCTTTTTGTTTTATTCTTTTTATTTTAATTAGGTTTTTTTTGCTTTTTACTTATATATTTTTTCTCTTTAGCCATACAGTGGTTTCGCGTAAGGAACTCATTGAAGTTTATTATTTACCGTAATAACATTTTTTACAGTATTTTTACAGACTTTATCTTCCTTATTGCCACCTGATAGCCTCTAGTTACAATGTAAAATAACAGTATGAACATTCTCCAAAATATCTACTTTTGTGTTTCCCCGAAGAAAGAAAATCATATGATTTTGCATAAACGCTCTCTACAAATGTGAACTATTCCTTTAACCTCAGGTTGCTTCGGGGTGCTTGTCACTGTAATTGTTGTGAATCTCTTAAAAGCATCAGCCTAAATGATTAATCATCAAAGAACATAAACACAGGCACGCTCGTGCGAGAATGCATACGGACGTGGTACTGGCTGAGCACCCAACAAGGTCTCTCGCTTTAAGTTTAGAATTGAAGGATGTTAATAGACCTCAAATCATATCTACTACAAAGGACGTGGAGAGGGTTGCATCTGCTCCCACACCTGCCGCTGAAATAGACTCACTGCTCAATTTAACCATGTCACCTCAAACCAGTGAGTCACCGCTGCTGTATACTAATGCTAAAATAGCAAAGCGCCCAAATTAAAGGCACATCGTGACCCTGGCACTGACTAAACCTTATTTTAGAGAAAACAGAAGGTGGAACCTGAGAGAACAATGCGTTTCGGTGAATCATAATCCCCGGACGTGTTCGCCGAGAGAGATACGCTCGACCTAAAAGTGCGCTTTGTTGGTGTAATCGCGCGATTTGGCTTGTTTGTTTGCGCGTTCGCGTTTTTATCATTATTCCCACGGTTTGCCAGAGAATGTCGACGCCAACAGCTCACTTCCCCTCCGCTGAGCTCCGGAGCGGCGTTCTGTTCTGTCTGAATGAATCTTTCAGAATTAATTTGTTTCCCAAAACCCCTTCGCAGGCACAAAAGAGCGCTATAATTGTTGCAAAATCCTGTCGACGTCTTCTGTACGAACTCGTGACGTTCCACACGGAATGTGGGCAGCGCACCAAAATGATTGGAAATGTGTGTGTGTGTGTGTGTGTGTGTGTGTGTGTGTGTGTGTGCGTGCGTGTGTGTGTGTGATTTACCCATCTGTGACTCGCTCTGTGTATTTACAACCTTAGCACACCCTGTGGCTTTCAGAGCGACTATCATTCCAGAAGAGCTCCGGCCTCTGTTGTCCAATTTAAGCCTCTCGACCGATGTCCAGCCAATCAGAAGCGAGCTTTCCCCGAGCCCTTCTGCCCAAGCAGAGCCAGAGAAATCCGTGGCGGTTGTGATTTTAGAGGGCAGCGCTGGCCGGCAGACGCCGGTCACTGGAGGTTTGCTTGGGCCGTAGCCTGCAGGCTGCCAGGCATGTAACAGATAACAGGGGCTTATCGTTCTATAGAGAGCATTGCTAATTTAACAACACTGACTTGTAGGTGGGCTGCGAAGAAGGCCATTCGTACAGAACTCAGATCATGGGGTACTAAAACTGAAGCTTTTCTTTAATTAGCGCTCATACTTGTGTGATCTGAACTTTAAACTTATGTATTAATATTTAATACACGCTACAAACCTCCGAGCAAGAGGTGTGCTGTTTCTGAGTGATCGGAAAGGTTAAAGTTTTTAGGTTTAAGATTTTACCTTAAAGATGATTCAACGGGCAAAGAAATTTTGAGGATACACCGCACAGTGCGGATGATATTTAAAGGGCCACTAGGCAATCATCGTTTTCATGGTTCATTGTGGTGTGTAGTAAAATGTTGTACTATTGTGAAAATAATAATAATATAACAATATTATTATAATTTCAAAATAGTAATTAATAATAATAATTATTAATATTATTATTTTGTATGTGTGTGGGGGCCATCTATCTATCATTTAATTTTGTACTGTTTTTTTATTAATAACAACCTGTATATTTATAATTTATATTTGTGTTTATATGTTTTTTTATAAAATGTTGTAATATTTAAATAATTTTAATATGCAATTTATATTTAGTTTACTTTTTATATAATTTAATTATAATATTTATTTTGTTTAAATTATTTTGTTTTGTTTGAATCATTTAAAACCATAATTTAAAAATTCTGTACTTTTCACAGTTTTTACATTCATTATTTCACATAAAATGTATATTTTATATTATTTATTTTATGCTATATTATATAATCATTAATTTTATTTTTGCTGTCAATTATTAAATCATTGCATAATAAGCTATATAGTAATATACCATGCACCCCTTAAATAAATCCCATAGTTTTACAATCATATCAAGGGAATTGAATAATGTAGAATATTGACATTGTGCTTTGATGATTTTGAGCCCATAAGCAACCACCCAAAACACCCTAGCAATCAAGACAGCACTAATGTGGCAGCCACCCACATCACTGATATATTATAGTTTGTTAAGCGCATAAACAATTTTTTTTCTGGCCTTTTCTTTATATATATATATATATATATATATATATATATATATATATATATATATATATATATATATATATATATATATATATATATATCCAGGAGACAGTCCTTTTTCTCCCATTTTCCACTCTCACGGGTCACTTCACACAATGTTACGTCTTTGTAGCCTGCTTGTAAAACCTGCAAAGCAAAAACAAGCGAAATTAAAATATATATATATATCGACTGAAAAACTACACGCCACGCAGTGCTTTACATGACAGCTTTCATATTTTAAACAAGCGCTCGTGCTGTTCCAGGCGCGCGGAGCGACTTTAGCGAGCTCACAGTGCCATCAAGTGGCCTGGAGACGAACTGCGGGCGCATTGACCCGCTCCTCCAAGAATGCAGCTGTGCAGAAAGGGAAAGGAAAGTCAGACACGTACTGCCATAACGCACCGCGACGCAGGATTCTTCAGTTCGTCTGCCGTAATTAGACGTTACGTGTAATTCCTCGAACCTCACGTGCGATGTTCAACAAATACGCGGGTGCGTGACACGCACGTGCGCGTACGCGAAAACGCGCGCGCGCAAGAAACTCTTCATTCGGCACAAATCATTCGACTGATGCGCTGCTCATTACTCTAATTACATAGTCATTGTTCTCTCACAAAAAGGACGTAAAATTGCAATTTAGCCCGAGAAATTGTCATTTGTAGCTGTAATTGACCCTAATAAAATCATCCAGTCTCTTTCTTTTCTCCGTCTCTTTCTCCACCTCGTGTGAAATATTAAAGATGACAGCTCTGAACGTGCTGATGAGAGCCTAATGAAGGGAAGGAAGGAAAGAAGGATTTGTGTTCTGTAATGAGCGCGGGCGCTCCGAGGCCCGAGCGACTTTTCTGGCAGGCCTTCCTCATGACTCAGCCTAAATACTGGCCTTAAATCTAAGCCTGGCTAGATTAGATCTTAATTTAATCTTGACAGCGTTTGAAAGGGTACAATGAAATAAAACGAAAACAATTCGCCGCGCTTTGAGGGGACTTTCAGCTCGGGAGTCTTTCGAATGTGGCTGCGCGAGGTGTAGCAGACGAGGCCGTAAATCAAAATGGGCCTTCTTGCAACAGTTAAAGCTAATAAGATCACACCGCGTGTTCACAGGAACTCACATTTCAGTCATTCTTCAGACACGGGGCGAAACAGGTCCAGCAAGTGTAAAAAAAAAAGAGTAAAAATCTATTTTATGAGGGTCAGCATTATTCCCTTTAATTTAATTTTCAAATCAAAAATATCAAATCTTATTGTCCTGTCACAACATTTAAAACAGCTATGGGTTCAACCAGTCATATGCTTTAAGAATAATAAAATGTTTTTTTAATGATGAAAAAGACCTGTGAAAAGCAACACTTAATAATGTCTCGCGTCAAAGCTAGGTGGTTTTTCAGTGTTTCATGAGGTTTAAAGCTCACGAACACTGCTTTAGATGAAACTGGCCAATCAACAGTTGTTTTGGAAAAATTAAACATTAAAAAAATTATTTGAATAAATAAGGTCAAATAAATGCATATTGCAAGAAAATGAAAGTGTTTTTTTGACTTTGTATGCATGTCAGCCTGTTGTTCGGGTCTCCCAAAACTAAAATATGATTTTTTTATAACCCGTAAATGAAATATTTAGGGTTTATGTGTGGGAATATTCGGTTTGTTTATATGTAGCCTATTTTTTGTTTAGATTTCTTTTTTATTTCAGTTTTATTTTTGTTTAATTTTGCCAAAATAAAATACAATAAAATGTCATATTTTTTCACAAATTTATTTTCTTTAATTGAATCGAACATTTAAAAAAAATTAGAGCATGTTTTACAATAAATAAAATGAAAACTGAAATAAAATAAATAATAACAAAAAATAACAAATTACTAAAACTAATTCACTCATTCATTAACTTTCTTCAAATCCTTTTATATCCACTCTCGACACAATTATGCAAACTCTGTTTCTTCTTAACAAATGTCTTAAAAATATTATTAAAGTTTATAATAGTATATAAATAATAACAATAATAATAAGGTAAGTTTATATGATATTAAATTCATATTCATTTTATCTGATTCAAAGCGTTTCAGTAACACACTGAAACTAATGCTTAACTAATGCCTTTAAAAAATTACCAATAACTATATATGTATGTAGTTTATGTATAATTTTCTTTAGCTTGAAAAAACATCTCAACACACTCCATAAAATTCTGCTGCTTATTAACTAACATCTCAAATCGTGACAGCAGCAGATCTTTTGGTGCTTTTGCTTTGGCAGAGCCGCGGTGCAGATGTTGCATTGGCCGAAGTGCGTGAGGCCACAGATGTAGATAATATCCAGCACATATGTTGAGTCAGAGCGAAGCCGAGTTCCTCTGTGATTTACCCATTATGCGTCTTCGAGCTTCAGAGCTCTTTAATCAGCGACGTAAAGCCTCCCGCTGACCTGAGCGCTCACGGCCTGCTGTGTGTGTGTGTGTGTGTGTGTGTGTGTGTGTGTGTGTGTGTGTGTGTGTGTGTGTCGGGGAGCATCCGGCCCCTGATCACAGTCGTCTGAGAGCAAGAGACATGCAGCTTATGTTTTGATCCTGTTTTGTTAGACAATGCAGTTTTGGCCGATGCTAACAAGTTGTAAGCATTTATTATGATTCAATTTTTTACTACTTTGTGATTAACTATTATTCTAAAAAGTTTTTTAACAATAAGATTTAAAAAAATTTCTGCTCGCCATGTTTGCATTATTTGATCTTAAATACAACAAAATCAGTAATATTGTAAAATAACATTCATTAAAACTGTTTTGTATTAGAATATATTTTAAATTTGAATTTATTTATGTGATCAAAGCTTAATTTTTTTATCATCATTACGCCTTTCTTCAGTGTCACGTGATTTTTCATAAATCATTCTAATATGCTGATTTACTGTTAAAGAAACATGTATTATTATTATTATTATTATTATTATCAATATTTAATCTGAGTACATTTTTTTTTAATTATTTGATGAATAAAAGATCCAAAGATCAGCAGTTATCTGAAATTAAATACGTTTGTAACATTATACATACAATGTTACAAAATATATCTATTTCAAATAAATAGTGTTCTTCTAAAATTTCTATGCATCAAAGAAACCCGAAAAAAATCCACCCAACTGTTTTATTATTCATTATAAAAAATGTTTTTGAGCAGCAAATCAGAATATTACAATGATATCTGGAGGATCATGTGACTGGGGTAATGGCGCTGAAAATCAGCTTTGAAATCAAAATAATAATTTTAAAATAGAGAAGTTTTTCACTGCTTTTGCTGTATTTCGGATCAAATAAATGCATGCTTGGTGAGAAGAAGAAATAAAAAAAAATAAAACTTGAGAAAAAAAGACTGGTAGTGTTTATATAAAAAGAGCTGTCTGAGTGTATATTTCACTAAAATAAGTTAATTTAAAATAATTTTGCACAAATTTTTAAAAAAACGTTAAAAAAGAGCTTTCACTGGGTAATGTGCTTAAGATTTATAAAAAAAAAAAAATGTTTAATAAATAAATACTATAAATGATAATTTCTTCAAAACAGTAAAATAATGTCAAACAAAAAGAGCATCTGTATATTTGAGTTCTCGTTAAACATCAATAGATTAATGACCGGCAGGATTGCTGAAGCATGTGGGTGAGTGTGTGGGCGAGTGAGAGAGAGAGTGAAAGTGACTAGTACCTTTTTTTTACCGTATGCAAATTCCTAGCAACCCACCTGGCGTGAAAATAAGCCAATCAAAGCAGCAGGAAGCAGGCGGAATAAAAATCCTCATTGGTGAACGAGGTTGTACTCTGTCACAAAAGTTTGGCAGGCCTAAGCAAGTGTCACAGGTACACAACGCAAGCTCTCCATTACACTCTTATCTTCTCTCCCATACAGGCGCTGGCAACTTTAGAAAGAAAAGAAAGAGACATTTAACTCTGAACCAGAAGCAGCCCGCTTGAGATCACATTCAACATCTCTGGTGAGACACTTTAATTCTCTTTGATTCTCTGCAGGAAAGGTTTCATTCACTCGTGTGTTTCGATGTCGGTCCCAGACGATGATGCAAAACTATTTTAATCTAACAAGTGACGCACAATAGTCCAAAAATGTGTTGCTATTTGTTGTCCTCGCTTTTAACTGTTTTAACTATTTTTTGCTTAAACGTTACGCTTTAACTTGCATACATGTGGCATTCTTAAAAAAATCAAAAAGGCTCTTTATTTATTCATTTATGTATTTTATTTTATTTTTATTTTACCTAAATGCGCATTAAACCAGCTCGAAAAATAAAGATCTATCTGATAGGAATATTAGGTGGCAAATGTTAAACTTAAAAAAAAAGAAAGAAAGAAACAATAAAAGAAGTGCACTTTTCGAGTCAAACATTTCATGTTTATGTTTAAAATATAAAATAATATATAAAGAGTTGCAAAATGCATAACGTTTAATTTTAAATATTTAAAAAATGTAAAATATATTATCTTTTTGTTTTTTTAATATTAATTAACCTATCTGTGTTTTTATTTATATAAATTTTATTTATATTTTATTTTATTTATATTGTTATGTATTTTGTGGTCATCACAAATAAGTGGACTTGGCTTGAACATCTTCTAAGTTTGGACTAGTTACTAAACAGTTGCTAGAATTGCGTTAAATAAACGGTGAAGTTACTTTTATGAAACGCATAATTTGTTTTTGCAGGTGCCACTTGGTTTGATTATTTTATGTGATGCGATGACATTTCTGTAAGTGTCCAAACACTCTTTGAGACCTCTGAACCTAACTTGGAAACACTTTGCATACTGTGTACAACACATACAAATTGAGTGTAAATGGCCCCTATTGCTCCGTAACTGATAGGTGAAGGAAGTTGACGGCCTGTAGCCCAGATTACTGGGTCAGTTACTGTAAAGAATGTGATAAACACCAAAATATGTGTTTATAGTTTTCTTTCCTCATACATTACAGTAGACTTCACCATAATAACAGGCCAGTACGGGATTAAATGCATCAGATGGGTTTCATAATACTGGAAAGAATCTGGCAACCTGCTTTTCCAGTTAAAAGAAACAAAGAGCGATTCATTAGTAATTTGATTTATGAACGATCTTTCCATTGAAATAAAAAGAGCAGATTCGTATCATTATTCTAGACAAATGACGATTGCGGTTGCGCAAGTTCTGTTTGACACAAATTAGTTCATTTTAGTAATTATTTTCACATTTAAGTTTAAAGGATATTATAAGCAACTTTTTAGCATTTATATATTTGTCAAATATTTTTTGAATTATTAATGAATAAAAATATGAACTCACAACCTGCTGTGATAGGAATATTTGGATTTGAGTAAACTCAAAATGCTAATCGCAAGATCATTTTAATTCAAATAATTTTATCTGTGGAAGGAAAGGCAAAACTCAGCGTCTCAAAGCTTTGAACGTTTTTCTTAAGACAAAACAAATGCTAAGTTTTTATTTCCTTTATTTACTCTTGGTGTGAACATTATCTATTGTTAGCATAGCTCCCCCCAGTTTTACACACATTCCATAAAATGATCTGCTAGGTCATCTTCGGATCAATAAAAAGACAAATATAGGTCAGATTTCAAGTAGGAGGTTTGGTAGTGGAAAAGATAACACGGGTAAGATGTTCCCATACAGCTTTATACACAAATGTATAAGAGAAATTTCTACGGTTGACTAAGAAACCAAACTAAACAGGTTAACAGTTGTTCCGAAGAATGTCAATAAACTCAGTTCTGGTAAATAATGTCATTATCACTCTGCTGAATCACATTTTTATCATTTGTTATTGTTTTGTTTTTTTTTACATTCATATCCTGTAATATGATCGAATGCAGGGATTAAAATGCCTTCAAACTAGATTTTTAAAAGATAATGTAGCAACATTATTTTATAAAGTTGAACAGACAAACATTTCAAGATACTCTGAGATTCATGCTGATGTTTTTTCATTGAGCTCCACTGTGCAAAAATGGTACTTATTCGGTAGCTTTTAGTTAACACGGATGCATTCACAGCGTTAGATGATTTTAAAAAGAGTAACGCTGTAACGTTGTGTAACGCTGACCATATGATCGTATAATACAAGCTATGACTGCCCCATTGATCTAACTGTTCAACTGAAGGACAGGTGGACCTTTTATGTATGCAAAGCAGTTAGACACACTGACACATTCCTGTGCAAATGTGTCTGCATGTGTGGTTGAGCGTGGCACGAAGGACACCTACGCAAAAATCACCCCCTCCCTTTACCCTTTTGAACATACAAGACCTTTGTTTTCACTCGCTGATCATAACTGTAAACTGGTATAACGTCTACACTTAATTACTTAAGTATCTTTGCAGCAGTATGTATGTTTACTATTAAAAGAATGTCGTCAAGTGTGCTGTTACTCTCCTGTGCAACAAGTTTTATAAACATTGTGATAGTGGGGAGTAGGGATGCAATGTAAGGTTTTGGGCCAAGGGTTGTTGGGTCGGATCCCAAACGGAACAAGCTGTAATCTATACTTTATGCCGAAATTGGGCTTTTCTAGTGCATTATATGAACTGATTCTGGTTGTGTGGCAAGAAATAAACATTCCTTTGCATTTCTTTCAATAGAACTGGATCATGGTCCTTCAGGCCAGTGGTGTCACGAGTATCCCAGCTACTATGAGTGTTGATAACCAACTACCTGCTTCTTGGACAACCCACTACAACTGCTCTGATGGTAAAGTTTGTTCTTATCTGAAACACTAACCCCCAGTTTCACAGGCAAGGTTTAAGCCTAGTCCTAGACTAGATATGAATCCGAGCAGTTTTCAACTGAATGCATTTTAAAACATGCCAGTTTCGTCTTTGGACACACACATGTTTTTTCTAAGGGATGTTTCTAAATGAACTATGACCTAATCCTGGTTTAGGTTAAGCCCTGTCTATGAAACCAGGCCTAAGTCTAAAAAGGTGCACTTATGATTATTCCACCATCCAGTACAATTCCAGTAGACATTTTATGTTGTAGGTTTTGTTTATGATCTAAGACTTTTCTGCCAGGTTAATCATTTACTCAGCAGTCACTGCTGAAGTTACTAGGTTATCAGTTGCATGCACTGGGGACCATGCACAGATAGTGAAAGTGATTCACACTTATCTAGAAACCATGACAGGACTTTTATTTACACATTTACAGTGCGTAACTGAATGCTAAGACTAGTTCGGCTGTTCAGCAGAATATATTTCATATTGGGTGTTGCTCCTCTCACATGTGATGCATGTGTGCTAAAGTAAGGTAGATCAGAGGTCTTCAAACCTGCTTGGAGAGCCAACCTTGAACCAGTTAATCAAGGTCTTCAATGCTGCTTAAAATTCAGGTAGACTTGTTGAAGCAGGCTATGAACAACCTTTGCAGGACGATGGGTTGAAGACTTTTGCTTTAGTGATACAATCCAGACTTCCTTTATCAACTTTGCCATAACACTATGTTTGTGCTGGTCCACCAGTTTGAACAGCTCCTAACATTTCTTCACAAACCTTACAACAGTTGGTGTATTTGATCTGTCACACTGGCTCAGTTAATTAAATGAACAATGTTTGATAGCAACCCGAGTCATGCCATAAATCTGACATATGCAACCATTTAACAGATTAAATATTCATATATGATCTTCCAGTTGAAGGTTAATTTTAAAGTAAGCAACAGTTTAATTTGAACAGTATGTGAATGACTCACAACTGTGTCCTAATTTAGCTACTTGGTGTTTGGTAATAAAAGGCCTGCTTTGCATCAGCAACACTTACTGACAAACAAGTCAATCATGAGAAGACGACTGATGGCACCTGTATTTGTAGCAACTAATTAATCATTTGATTGTTAATCATAAATATAATAATATATCATTTGTCAGGCAGCCATTCATTTAATGGTATCATGATCCTACTAAACAGCTCTTTCAAATAGGGCACTATATTCAGCAATCAAATGTTTATTTAGCAATCATTGGTATCACTTTTCTGAAAGGAGAAAACAAACATTTTAGCATTTCAGTAATTATTAAATGATCAGTATGTTTTGATTTTAAATGTAGTCAGAAACATATCCAGAAAATAGCAACAGAACTTCATTGTCAAGGAGGATATTATTTTATTGGATATAAAATATGAGGCCATTTTCATCAACCCTATGAAATACAAATTAATATTGAAACATGTATCATAAATACTGCCCATGTTGCTTGCAACAATATTTAGCTAAAAATGGCTTTGGAAAACGCACCCCAGCTTATAACAGTTTCACTTTACTATGCTCCAGTTAGTATTTTTACGTAGTGCCTTTTAGATAGGATTTCCTGGTCAACCAAACACAAAACCTGATTAGAACCAATTTCCAGTAGGGACATTTACTAAACTCTTCTTGATAACTCAACTTATCCGCAGTGACTTCCAGTTACATGAGTCGGCTCTGGTCTCAGGATCTTCACCCACAAAACTGGAACAAGTACCAGGTGTGGGAATGGCTCCAACAGACGCTGGACATGCACCAAATCGATGCCACCAGCATTCCCTTCCAGAACTTTGACCTTGACGGGAGGCAACTGTGCAACATGAGCTTCCAAGACTTCAACCGGGCGGCCGGATCCGTTGGCTCCATTCTTTTCCAGAGCCTGACTGACCTCAAGTGGAACGGTAAGATCCAGCATGACAGCTGTTTTGAGCTGGCTCAAGCTGGTCTTGAGATGATTATGAGCTGGTCCTGAGCAGGATCTAGTTGCTAAATATTATTCTTTTGATTGTTTTCCTAGAACCTGTGCTAGTTGGCAAAATCACATTGACTGATCTACAGATTTTTTTGTCCATCTTGCCTCTTCTTACAGCATGTTTCATACTTTTCACACCCAGTAGAAGCAAAAAATATTGTTGCTTATAAGGAATTTTCATAATCATGAGCTTGGAAAATCCAGTTATTGAGCATGTGTCCCTCTTGTATTCATTATGGTATAGTATTTAGGAATGGAGCAGTGCGTTTCTTACACCTCTCTTTCTAAATAAGTAATTGTCATGAAAAATTTCTCCCTTAGATATTCCCCTGAAATGAGAGAAAAATTCCCTGTTTTTAGAGAAATAAATTATAAAATGTATTGTACGTTTCCATGTACTATGCTGTAATGACTCCAGCAGGGTATTGCTAGTATGAACCAGATTTTCATAAACAGACAGTGCTAAAAGTTTTATGCACTTTCCATACAGTGTGTTACTAAACCTAATAAAATGCAGAAAAACATATGCAGGTGACATATGAGAACTGTACTAGCAAGTTAAACTGGTTTAAAACAACATGATGGGGGAGTGAAATTTGATGGTAGCCGTTGCAAACATGTGCTTTGTTATTAAGACATCCATTTAATTTTTTTGTCTTTTCTTATTTAATGTCTCACAGGTCAATATGGTCAAACAGATATGTTCACACCAGGGGACATTAAAACAGAAATAGAGAGTAAGTAACCACACACGAAGTAAAACTAAAGAGCTTTCGGTTTCATTTCAACCCTCCTAAGTTCACACAATATCAGTGACTTATCATTGACCCACATCTGCTGCAGAAAACCGAAGTTTACAGACCTTCTCGAAATAATTATAGACTTTTCATATTACAGTTTTTGTAACCAAGTACATAATTTTCCTCAGCAGACTTCCCTTGTTCAATCCTGCCCTTCAAGGAAGAATCCAACTTTTACAACACTTCAGGTACCTGTGAAATGACTCAGTTATTCTTTTTTAACTGTTTACCTATTTCTTGTTAAAACAAGATTATTATTTATTTAACCTGATGGTTTCACAATGTAGTGTCATATGTATTCTTTCCTCAGAACTGTTTGACATCAAAAGCTCGTTCCAGCCCAACACCATATTATCCTCACCAGCTCCGTCAAGCCCAGGTAAACAATCTTAATTTGAATTATCCTAAATCTAGTGCTAAAAACAGTATTCTCCTTGCTTCCTTTAATTAAAAAATAATACAATGGTATGGGGAATTTATTGATGGGTAATACCATGCGGAGAATGTTCAAAAGCGTAAAATTTATAGTTAAGTTATTATATTATATTATTATATTTTATATCGCAAGCGCATTAGTTCAATTTAACGTTTGCAAATAGGTTTTTTATAGACAAATGTTTATATATACACAATTATACTACAATGCCTTTTGCCCGGGCCTCTTTCCTGCATTCTTCCTTATTTTGCGTTGCGTAACTGAATGATTTGTTTGCTGCAGGCAAAAAAGACGGAGATCAGGACAATTAGATATTCACGCAGGGCCGTTGCAAAGCTACCGATACGAATCTAAATCTCTACAGCCCACCCACATACACTTAAACTACACAGTTATACTAAGAATTAAAAATACATACATGGACTGATTTTAAAACAGATTTTTTTTTTTATTTCTTCCATTGAATATGAAAAGACCAATACATGAATACCGACTACAAAACGTACCATTAAAGTACTCGATATTCCTCATCTTCAAAAGCCGGTTGAAGTTATTATTCAAAGTATTCCACGATCCAAAAAGAAACGAGAGCTGTCCCTTTAACAGCACTGGTTTCATTTTAATTTTCTCATTTCAGATCCCAAGCGGTCACAAGTCAAAAGGCACAGTGAGTTGAAATTTTTTTCACTTCCCTAAAGGGTTTTTTTTTTCTGTTAATGTGTCCTGAACTACACTCGGCGGTTTTCTTTAGAGAGCCTGCCAGAAGCACGTACCGAAACCTCTGGCACGTGGATGAAGCTGCTTTAGATTCTTTCTGTTTCTCCTCTAACGACGTTCACACCGTCTCGTGTTTCCACAGACCCTCGTGGGACGCACCTGTGGGAGTTCATCCGAGACATTCTCCTGAACCCCGAGCGTAACCCCGGCCTGATCAAATGGGAGGATCGCTCCGAGGGGGTTTTCCGCTTCCTTAAGTCGGAAGCTGTGGCTCAGCTTTGGGGCAAGAAGAAAAATAACAGCAGTATGACCTACGAGAAGCTCAGTCGAGCGATGAGGTAACATCTGAGTCATCATAAAGGACTCTGAGTCTGATCAGTATTCTGAGAGTCTCACGTGTTTTCCTTTCTTTCCGAAGGTATTATTACAAACGCGAGATCCTGGAACGGGTGGATGGACGAAGACTCGTCTACAAGTTCGGCCGAAACGCTCGAGGCTGGAGAGAGTCTGAGAAGTGAAGGACTTTGTCTTCAAGTGTAGCTTCCAAGTGAAACCTGTATTTATAACATTATAGCCATTTGAGTTGTTTTTCGAAGTACTTGTCTGTCAACTTGTTATTATTTGATTTTATTTTTAGATGCTCTTTACATTGTTTACATTACAAATGTACCACTATTTTATATGCATTTGACTCTAAAGGCATTTGTGTTTTTTGTGTCAACTGTGAAAAGCTGGTTAACTGGCTTTTGAAATGAGAAACCAACTCCAGTTTTGCTTTTAAATGGTTTCATTTGTCTTGAATGCAGGGGCCTGTTCATAAAATAGAATGAACTCACTTCAGAGTAGACTTACCCTGGTAAAACAGCAAAGGTGTTGGAATGAAGGACTAAGATGTATAATAAAAGCACTAGGTTGTGGTCTTTAATGATGTGGCTGTCAATGTACATCATGAACCACAATAACCCACAATGTAAAGTTTTTATCGATGCTTGTTTATAGGTTGTGCATTTTATAATTAAAGTTATAAAACAAAAACAAATAAAAGAGATTTGAAACACTAAATTAAGTTTTTTTTATTTCTTGCGGCAAGTACGGAACCTTTAATAGTCACTTTGTATTTATTTTGTATATATTAGTTGAATTAAAATTCTGCTAGATTTCAACAAAACATTTGCCCACAAATCTATTAATATAATAATTATATATTCTTAAATATGCAATATGTTAAATATATTAAATCATTCTACAGCTATATATATATATATATATATATATATATATATATATATATATATATAGTTGTAAAAATATAAGTATTTAATATATATATATATATTTTATTATTTGTATCATTGTTGTAAATAAATATAATAGTAATAATAATAATAATACATTTATTTATTTATTTATTTATGCAAATTCACTTCCCTGCTATTTATGAACATTCCTTATATTTTAATATTTGAATGACAGATTTTATTAAAAAAAAATTATTTAAGGGGACACCTGGGATGTAAATTACAAGATTAAATTACAATCAAAAGTGACGTTCACTTCAACATTTGTGAGACCGAGCTGAGTACAGGGCACTTTCTAAAAAGACTCGTCTTTGACTTGAGATGAATTTGAACCTGATTGAACCAGTGGCCAATAAAGTCCCGGAGTGTCGGGGAACGCCTCATCCCTTCACACTCGTGGACAATGCTGGACGTCAAGCTAGCCTTTTATTTTCCTTTTTGTTGCTCGGATGGCAATGATAGCTAATGATTTGCAGCAGCTGTGGCCAAAGATGTTGTCAGTGTTGAGTTATGTTAGATAAGACGAAATGCCAGAGAGTTAATTGTTCCACCGTGCGTGTCACGGCCACAGTGCTGCCACCTCCGGACAATAGATAAACGGCTCCCTGCTGCTCCGTGAGATAAGAGCCACTGACACTCTCTGGCCTCTCTCTTTGTTTTCCTGTCTGATCTTTCATAGGCAAATCCCTCCCTCAGCTTCCAACTCTTTGCCATCACTTTCTGGAGTATTATGCTTCTTTTCATAAACGTGATTTCACAGGGATTTATTTAGATTTTTTTTTTTTATCCTTATCTTTAGCCGCACCCACAAAATTTGCCACCGCACGGCTGTGCTATCTCTTTATTCCCTATCTGTAACTAAAGAAAACGGGCTCCTATCACGGAAGGGTACCTGCAAAACAAAACCCAGCAGCTAAAATATGGGAATAACTGAAGTGAGCAGTGCTTGTCTTTATTATGTGTAGATAATCCACTTTAAACAATATAGTTGCTGTAAGTGTGAATCCCACACCTTCAACTGAGGTGTTTTGTCCTTAATGCTAATCTAGTACCAGTGTTTATAATACAGAGAAGAAGAAACGGCAGGGGCTCAGTGTGAACTTTTTCTAAATATTTAAATGAGCATTATTTTTGTATTACTGTAATGCTAATATTGTTGCATTTGTTTACATTTAAATATTAAAAGTTATCATTGTAATTTTTATTGTATCTTATGGTGTCCTTGTTGTACTTACTTTTATAATAACAATAATTACATGCAAGTAACCCTTTTAACTAAAAAAATCCCTACCAAAAAGCCCTACCAGTAACTTAGTACCAAGAACACCTTAAAATAAATTGTAAATTTTATAAATTGTTTCAGTTTACCTTCAGTTATCAACTTGAATAGAAACATAGAAATAGAAAAAACAGCAAATTCAAACAAAATCTGAAATTCACATTTTTTCCTAAAATCATGGTAATTTTTGCAGTTATGTGATTATATATATATATATATATTTTAATTATATATATATATATATATATATATATATATATATATATATATATATATATATATATATATATATATATATATATACTTACCATTTGTTCAATTCCCAGTATCAAATTGTAAATATATATATATATATATATATATATATATATATATATATATATATTATATATTTTTTGTTAACTGTAATAATTCTGACATGAAAAAGTAGTAATGCCATAATATTCTGCATTCATTACTATATAAAAGCTGTTTGTGATGGGCTTTTGGTTCATTCTGGTAACTATTAACTCTTGTTTCTGTTAACTGTCAATAAATCTAGTTTGTTTTTATATATCAGTTATAATATAATCATTATATTATAGTTAACGTCAAATTAAAAATATGCTTTTGTTCATTTAGGTTCATTCATAATTCATTATTGTCATCCTCAAATGCAGTGTTTTAATCTGTTCCATCTGTATCGGTTGTTGCTGCTCGTATTGTTATTCTCCTAGTATATTTTCTCATACTGGTGTTATTGAATAATTTGTTTATGAAAGGGGCCTTTGGTTCAAAGAATGTTTGAGAACCTCTGATCTAATACACACACGGCACATAAAACGTAACTTTTCTGCATGAAATCCACGGAAAGCGCGCTCAAAGGCCGTGGCATGAAGAGAAGAGAGGCTGAGGTAGAGCAGCGAAGTCTGACGGCGTCTCATCTTTCACACTGTCTGCTGTTAGACAAAGCAGGAAAAATGTACAAATGAAAGACAGCCAGCTGTTTGGTGCATGTCGCAACAGAGAGTTCGGCCAAAACGACATGCTAATATATTCAGAGCTTGGCTGACGGTCGCACCGGCATATATTTGACCCAAAATAGTTGCACAAATGATCTCCTCTGATTTAACGCGTAGGCTGCAATGCAGTAGATTTGTAATTATACGCATAACTACTTTTTCTATGACGTTTTTAAGGGTGTTCTTAAACGATATTGTGATTTTTTTAATAATTTCTCCAGTTCACTCACTCATCAATTTTACACTATAGGCTTTTATACATAGAATGAGATAGCATTAGGATTCTGTTTTACATGCTTAAACGACCCAATATCTCAAAACACTACACTGATTATGAACCTATTTGAATGTGCCATGTGTGTTGTACTCAGACGTTTCATTATTTAAAACACCTTGATCATCAGATGCAACGTCCAGAACAGGGAAATGATGGCAGATAAGCGCGCGCTAGCATAAAGAGAACGGCAACAGACGGGAGACTATCAGCTGATCTCGGATCAGAGGAGGCTTTGTGCTGCTTCTGTGTAGTCTGGATCCATCTTATCTTTTTGCTTCGCATTCAAAAACTTTGAGGTTTCAAATGTGGTGCATTAGTTCGGCCTGGGCCCGGTCGCTGGCACATTTTGTGTATCAGCCATGTTGCACGATGCATAGGTTTTGCCTGTTTAGCGGCCTTCCTATTGAGGATTATTGAAGCCTGTAATTTTTGATGTGAATTAAAATAGCATTCGCTGGGAGTGAATCAAACGTGTGTTTTTATTGCTCACCCTTATGTCCAATGTGATTTATTTACATTGAAAATGCTGCCATTCGTCACGTCGTCCAACGTTTGATAGGGATGATGTAATCAGCAATGAATCGTTCTTTGAGTCGGATCTTTACGGTGAAAAGATTGATTCGCCGAACCGTTCTGATTCATTGATGTTTTGTACTGACCCCATTCTAAAATTGAACTCACGATAAAATCATATTGTGTCTCATGAAATTATATATATATATATTAAGCCACCAACATATAGACCTAGTTTCTCTATAATTTCCCTTTTAGATTTTTTCAGAGAGAAACTCATTTATAACATGCGACTGAGTAGATAACGATTTGTAATCTTTTTGCTTTTTATTTTAACCGACTCACAGTATTATTCAGTTGTTTTAGAAATAGTTTCGACGAGTTACAAATTGACATAAAATAGGCCGCAAAAACCAACCTGGATTGTCTAACGCCCTACAAAAAAAGTGGTAAGCGTCTGTATTAGTTCAGTAAATTTATTCATGTATTGGGCGTATTTACATAATATGTCAATATACTTTTCACCTAGGCCTACGTAACGTACAGCGAAACTATAGTCACACATCCTGCTCAGGTATACCGCTTGTTTATCTATTTTTAATGTATTTTTGTTCAAATACGTAATCGAACACCATGCGACGCTTGACTTCGATAACACGTCCCATCCGCGCAAAGTAGAAACTCGTCGTATTTTTTATAACTGAACTCCTCGGGACAAATGATTGCACACGAAACAGGTGAAACCTGTGCTGAGAAATTTTAGTTTCCTGTAAAAGTGTCATACCTCTAAAAGAGGGGTTTCCCCCGGCATACTAGTCTCAATGGCACTAACCCACCATGCAAATATTAACAGTCCTACTTATTTCCTGGTTTAGAATCTTTGGGAGAATCAAAAAGTGCGTTTAATACATAAACAAAAAAAAACCTGAAACACTAAATTGACTATAGGTATGTTCTCCTATAATATGAAAGGTTTAAAGGCCGATAGAAGTGTTTTCCAGACAATAATGTTGCGCAAATTATGTCTTGAATTGCTTGATCAAATGTTATTCTTGAGCTAGACACCCAAACAGCGTTTGACGTTAACCACGATACACTTTAAAAACCTTTATTAAGTGTGAGTCACAAATGTTTGAGACAACCGCACAAAGGTTGTCGCTGCTGACTTGATATAACTCTGTTAGCCGTTCCACTGAGTCATCAGTAAAATGGTGTGAATTTTCACCCATTGGGAGGTTATATGGTATACTGTTTAAAATAAAACAAGTGAAAAAGATTGGGAGCGAATAAAGGAAGACGAAGTGTGAAGGTTTTTCCTTCAAATTCAAAACAGGCGAGCTTTTTGTTGCCTCTTTAATGTCTAAATTATGTTCTGTCAGACGTTTCAAAGTGCAGTTAATGCTGCCGTTGTTGCATAACAGAAAATAGAGTCATATACAAATAAAAACCCTTTGATCGTTAGAAGGAACTTCCTCAAACGACAAAATATGAATGAATTAATTAATCACTAAGATGTTTGAGCCGTCTTAGTGTAAACAACACTTTAATGTGGAATGGGGAAGTGGTTTGTTATGGGTAAACCAGATTAATTGGTCTATGTGGATGGAAGACACGGCCTTGATTCCCTTCAATTAGTTTCCTTAACTTACTAACAATGTTACATAAAAATCAGATTTGGTGCCACGAGCTATTTTAGAAATCTTATCAGTGACATTTAGGTCAACAGAGCTACACTGATGTTCCGTTTACCACCGCTAGAGGTCAGTATGTAAACACACTGCAATCAAATAAGAAAAGCTCAAACGAATCGTGACTGATAAAATCTTTTTTAGTTCATGTGAATCCAAAATCAAATCATTTTCAGTGTATGGTAATTGTAGCCCTACACCACAGTTTGTGTGTGTGTGTGTGTGTGTGTGTGTGTGTGTGTGTGTGTGTGTGTGTGTGTGTGTGTGTGTGTGTGTGTGTGTGTGTGTGTGTGGAATATATTACATGTATATAATATATGCCCCAGTAGGCTTTGCAGGTTATACTCATAATTGTCCATAGATCATCTGTTCAATCTGTTTGTGTTTCAAAGAACAAAGACAGTAGAGATGAGTTATCATGATTTATTTGACATTGTTTAAATTTTTTATTTAAATTTTTTTTGCCTTAAATATAAATGGAAACACGAAGCTGGTATTCAAATGAAACCGGAAACTGTTTGTGTTTGTTAGGGCAAATGCAGTGTATTGTGTGGTTGTTGGGTTTGTTTGTTTTTGTCATATTCCACATAAAGTGCATTGTTTTTTGCACTTTTTACAGTGCATTTAATGTAACATGAATTTAGCAGCTGTTGCTTTTAGTCTCATTAAATCTATGAAGTCCTATTCTATTAACGTTTTATTTTTCATACATATTTTCATACATATAATGTACTTTCATACATATAATTATACTATTTCTGTAATTATGGTCCATGGCTGATTGGAGCTGATTGGTTAAAATTTTATTGCTGCGCTGAGGTTTTAAAAAAACAACATCGACAATATCAAGAGTTAATCTAAATAAATTATCTATCCGGACTACATATCGCATCATCCTCAGCAGCATGTACCGAATCAAGTCCCGCCTTCTGCAACATGATTGGCTGATGGCGCTCCTGCGCGCAGTCTGTGATTGGATCGTTGAGACGTCGTTCGCACAGCCGCTCCAATCATAACAAACAAAGCTCAGGCTTGAGACGGGACTTTGTGGCAGTGTTCACTACAAATCCCATGATTCCAAACCTCCTTTAATCGCATCATCCAGGAGCTTCTGAATCGCTCGGGTAAAGCTGGAGGATTGAAGCTGATTTTGTTTACATGATTTTTGGCTCTTCCTGAAAGCAGAAGGGCGGAACAGCGATGAAAATGGACTTAAATGCAATCATAGAGAAGATGGAAACTGGCGACCAGGACGCCGCACTGACAGCTTTACAGACCTTTAATAAAGAGGTACATCAGATACATGTAAATCAGGACTGTTATAAGGTGATCCATGGGAATATTCTGGGAGGAAGTGACTTGTGCATATAGAAAATGTTTGTTGTATGATACCATCATATCCTATGTAGATATATTATTTTTGTAAATATTGCATATTTTACAATTTGCTGCATTGTGACATTTGGTTGTTACAACTATAAAGGAAAATTCATCAACCAGCTTCCTTGATCCGAAAAATACATTGCGTGATGAAAATGATGAAAATGCTTATTAATTTCCCTGCTAAAGGAGTTAAAATGAACGTCATTTAGATGTTTAGATGTGGATGTTTATTAAGAAGGTGATGCTTTTGCCTAATATTCTACAAAAAGCAATAGAATAGAATAGAAAATTGTAATAAAAGAGAATCAAAAAAATAAATAAATAAAAAAAATAATCAAAAAAGAAAAAGTACCAGTTGGTTTGTTCATGTTGTCAATTATCATGTTGTTATCCTGACATGGTATACGGAAAGCCAAATACATAATTATTTACAAAAGAAAATTTCTTGAAATTAATGACTGCTTTAATGTAAACAGTAAGGCAGACTTTCATTCCAAAAACATTATTTTTTAGCAATACATTGTCATAATTATAAGTACACCTCAATTCACTTCATGTACTGCTATTGTGAGCTTCCTGTTTTTGGTCAAACCTAAAATCCCATTAAATGGTTTAAAAAAAACAAAATCAGACAGGCCTTTCAATTCACAAATGATCCACATGAGAAATAGGTTAGTGGGTAAATTTCAATCTGGCCAGAAACCATCTTTCCAAAAAAGAAAGTCATATGAGTCAAAGAACTTTGCGTGACGTGGGTTGGATTAGGACTCAAGCAACATAAATAGATTCTTAGGCTGATCCTGATGATTCGTGAGCCGGTATCACAGAGGTTCGTGCGGTTAAGCGCTTTAATCATGCTTTAGGACAAACCTGATGTGTCGCTGATGCATATCAAGAGATTATAAATTAGTATTATATTTAATCGAATTAGCATTACATCACTCGCTCATCGATGGATTCTCTGTCGTGAATGGGTGCCGTCAGAATGAGAGTCCTAACAGCTGATTAAAAACATCAAAATAATCCATAAATCCAGTCTTGTGAAGTGAAAAAAAAAAGTTATGGTCTAAAATGGTGACTTTTTTTATTGCAAGCATGCCGTTTTTTTGTTTCACAAAATGTTCATTGATGGATTGGAGTCATGTGAATTATTTGTGTTTTTTTTTTTATCAACTATTCGAACTCTCATTCTGACGGCACCCATTCACTGCAGAGGATTCATTGGTGAGCAAGTGACGTTAATGCAAAATTTCTCCGAATCTGTTCTGATTTAGAAAGAAACTCTTCATCAAATGTAAACATTTGGGTGGACTATTCATTAAAGTATCTTTCGTATTCGTGCAAAACTGTTCGTGTCTGTATTTCACGTGGTTGTTGTTTTTCTCTTTTAGAAATCACAGTGTTTTTCTTTTACCCCCGGGGAGGAGGAGGACAGAGAGGTAAGCCTTGCTGGACATCATAATGCAAGCAGTCAGCAATCCAACCCTGAACAATGAGCTCTTTAATGCTACGTCTAGCCATTTTAGATGCATTGCTTTCAGTATTCATACATATTCATTAATATTTCAATGCCAAATTTCCAATAAATATAAGAAGCCAGCGTGCTCATATCAGGTGATGTCAAATGAATCATGTTTTATAGCCGTGCTATTGTAACGTGTTCTTTATGTGCTTTTTTTGCCTGCATTTTTGGTAGGATGGACATTTGAAAGAGGTATATGTGTAGCTCGGTGTTTTAGATGTAGCGTAGCGTTAGCTAAGAACCCAAAGCCTATTTCTCATTCCTGATTGGATAACGCTAGATGAATCTGGTGTTTTGACTTCACTGTATAACAAAAGAAAGTTGTACAGTATCATATGACAGGATCATTCCAACAATGCAAAGAAATACACTTTGGGGTTTTATAAGTAATGACTCTGTGTTGAGATGGACGGAGAACGTTTCATGGGGATCAATGTGGTTCAGAAACAGGCCAAAAATGATACATTAATCCGTATGCCGTCTCAATCGAATTGCTATGTTTTCCCGTTTGAGCGCGTTGGTCATGTTGAAACTAGCTGTCGATCGATACGAGCCTTTAAATGGCTAATGCTAATATCTAGACCAGCGGTTCTCCACTGATGGGTCACGGCCTGAAACTGGCTCACGGGTCTGTGCTGGTGGGTAGAGAAAAGCAGAGGAAAATCAATGCTTAATGCAAACTATAAAATGTTAGTCATAAAGTCATCCAAAAATAGAAAATGGAGAGAGAAAGCAAGATATTCATTGGCGATTTGGCTATTACTATATTTCATTATAATCTTGTTAAAATTTATTCTTAAATTTTTTTCTGGTCATCCTGAATGTCCAAACTGCACTTTTGCTGACCACATTTTTGCTTTTGTCTCTAATATGAACTGACATGCAGTAGCTTTCAATGCTGCTTTTTTTTTTTTTTTTACTGTAGTCTCTTATGTAATGGCGGACTCCTGTCATTTTAATAACTGTTTCACAACAATCCCTTCTACAACAAATCAAAAATCCTTGGTAACGCTTTACACAAAGCAGCACTGGGCTCACAAAACAGGTGTGATGCAATGAAAATGGTACCGATAGACCGATCACCGCAGTTCTTTGTCTCGCTAAAGAGGGGTTTGGAAAAATTAATCATTGAGCAAATCATTTAGGGGTCTCTGAGCAAGTAAAGTAAAAAAAATGCATATTATAAGACAATGAAAGTGTTGTGGATGTTTTTTTTGAATGCATGTCAATCTGTTGTTGGGGACTCAGCCAAACCAAATCAAGCCAAAACCTTTCATAACCCATAATATGAGCACTTAATAATAAGCTAAAGAATAAGCTTTTCATTTTCAGGCCAGTAATACATTTTTGTCTGAAAAATATTTTTATGAATTTAAAATAATTATTCTTAAATGTTTGTTTATAAAGTTTGTATAAAAAGTACTTTTAATAAGAGTAGTCAATAAAAAAAATACTTCCAATAAACTTTAATTTTGTAAATTAAAAAAAGAGTACTTTTAAAATAATTTTTTTTTAATTTTCCCCAGGACCCCAGTTTTTAAAACCTCCGTTATAATCTATAATGCTGATATTTTTGGTGTGATTATAAAGATGATTTTTGTTGCCGTTTTAATTGAATAATTATCATTTGTAATTTGTACTAATCCCAAAATATTGGTTTTAATATCATCTGAAAAATATCTGCATACGTTTTACATAGAGCATTTTATTATAAAACTGAGGTCTCTCCCCTTTGAAAACTCCTAGTAAAGACTGTAACTCCGTAACGCTGCTATGTTTGGTTATTGCCGTGTGATGTCACAGATGTGTTTCAAGCAGATCTCGTTTTGTTCGTTGCTTGACGGGGTTATGTAAGGACGTGTCACAGTTGGACTCCAATTTGGTAACTGTAAAATTGTACAGCGAGACAGTTGGAGGTCTTGGCAGTAAAACACAGTCAGGGAGAATTTGAGGAGTTGTCAGTCATCCACCCTCGTATGTCTGCTCTAACAATAATGAATGATCCCTCTCAGGAACTCCAGGTGTCTATTTCTACAACACCCATAGTGATTCGTTAAATTACCTTGCGAGCAGAGAAAAAAAATAGACTACTCTACTCTAGCATAAACAGGTCTCAGGTTTGAAAACATAAATTCAAAGCATTTTTAACCACATTGAATCACATGAAAATAACAGCCTTGTAGCCTGTAACATTGTTTCTCAATTGGTGGGTTTCTTAATAGATCTGTTTTGATAGGGTCACAGGCATGACATTTTAATGTATTTTTTTTAAATTTATCTATTTATATGTTTAATGTGTGTTTTTTTAAATATATGTTATATATTTGTATTTATACATTTTTATATTATTTATCTTTGTGAATTTATATTTAAAATCTCAAATATAAGTATAAACTACCCTTCAAATGGTTGTCAATCAAGTTTTTATTTATTTATTAAAAAAAAAAATTTAATTAATACATTTATTCAGCAAGGGTTTATATATATATATATATATATATATATATATATATATATATATATATATATATATATATATATATATATAAATTCTTGAGCATTAAATCAGGATATTACAATGATTTCTAAAGGTCTGAATGATTTTAGCTTTGAAATCACAGAAATAAATGGTAATTAAAAAATATTCAAATAGACATATACTTTAAATTAAAGAAAATCTTAACAACATTTCACCATTTTGCATTTTTGTACTGTATTTTTATCATATAAATGCAGCCTTGGTGAATATAAGAGACTTCTTTAAAAATAATTTAAAAAAATGTACTGATGCAATTTGTTTGTATTTTAAAATGATTGTGTGTATTTATATTATAATTTATACATTTTAAACATTTTTTAATTTTTTGAAGGATTTTTTTAAGTAGTACAAATGTAAAGTAAACTAAAACATTGGTAAGCCAATTTGAAACTGTCCATATTGTTAAATCCGAATTTTAAAGCGAAACCATTTGAGAAACACTGGCCCCAGCAGGTGATGGTGTAGATGGTTGCCGCTGTTCACCGTATCTCTCTCTCGTCTCTCAGCGTCTGGGCGAGTTAGTGCTGGGCTTCCTGGAGAGAGACCTCCAGCCGTCCTGTCAGCTGGCCTGCCTGGAAACCATCCGCATCCTGTCTCGTGACAAGAAGAGCCTCCTTCCCTTCGCCACCCGCCACGCCATGCAGATCCTGATCCGGCATGCCGGCCTCGGTCAGGGTGAGGGCTTCACGCCCGAGATCCCGGACCTGGAAGTGATCGTGGAGGCCCTGAAGTGCTTGTGCAACATCGTGTTCAACAGCGAGGCGGCTCAGGAGGCGGGGGCGGAGCTCCAGCTGATCGTGGGATTGGCCGAGAGGCTGAAACAGTGCCGCGAGCCCCAGTGGAACCACGAGGTGCGATTCTTCGACCTGCGCCTCATGTTCCTGATCACCGCCCTGCGCGTGGACGTGAGAGCCCAGTTGGCCCGTGAGCTGCGCGGGGTCAGTCTGCTGTCCGAGGCCCTGGATGCCACGCTCGGCCTCTGCTGGCCCGACACGTACGAGGTGGCGCGTGGGGGCTTCGACGGCTGCTCAGAGCTGCCTCCGCTGGGGAGACAGGAGACGGAGCGAGCCATGGAGATCCTGAAGATCCTCTTCAACGTCACCTTTGATTCCAACCGCCGCAAGGTGGACGAGGTGAGACTGTGCCACCACAATTAATTTTATCAAAAAGTGACAGTGGTGCTGTTTTTTTAATTTTAGTGCCCTGACTGATTAAATGCACTATCAAATAAATGATATTGCAACATCATGCAATATCATTTTTGGCCAAATTCAATTGGCAAATCTCATGAAACCTGTAAAGATCATGTTTTGGCCATATCTTATCTATAAATTGTATATATATCTTATCGTAACTTATTTTAAAAAGTAAAACTTTTCTATATATTTTAGATTCATTATATGAAAAGTAAAACATTTAAAAAGTTTTTTTGTTTTAATTTGGATTCATTTGAGCTTACAGCTCGTAAAAGTCAAAATCCAGTATCTCAGAATATTAGAATATTTATATTTGAGTTTTATTAAATGAACATCCCTACAATAGAAATTCTGGGTATCTCTTGTTCTTTGATGCCACAATAATGGGGGAGACTGCTGACTTGATCCAGAAGACCCTCAGAAGAACTCCACAAGGAGGTTAAGTCACCGAAGGCCCCTTGTTTCTGAAAAGAGCTACCAAGACGCTTCTGAAACAGAAACAACACCAGAAGCATCTTAACTGAGCTAAGGAGAAAAATATCTCCACTGTTACTCAGTGGTCCAAGGTACTCTTTTCGGATAAAGGTAAATTTTTCATTTGGAAATCAAGGTCTTGAGTTCGGAGGTCCAGTGTGGAGTTCCTGAAGTCGGTGATGGTTTGGCATTCTGTGATGTCTGCTGGTGTTTTTCCATTGTGTTTCATCAAAGTCAAAAGTCAATGCAGCCTTCTGTCAGGGGATTTTGGAGCACTTTATGCTTCCATCTCTAAAAAACTTTACGAAGATGCTGATTTCCTTTTCTAGCAGGACTTGCACCTGCCCACAGTGACAAGACCACTTCCAAGTGCTTTGCGGGCCATAATATTACTGTGCTCGATTGATCAGCCAACATGCCTGACCTGAACCCAATGTGGAGTTTTTATTTATATGAAATTCTCTAATATTTTGAGATATATTTCTCTTTTATAAATCTATACAGTTCCATATAAAATATATATTAATTTGTTAATTAAAAAAAAAAAATTCATATTTTTCAAATCTATCATAAAAAGATCATAGTGTTTAAACCTGAAAAAATGAGATGATTCCATTATCTGCCTGTTCTGTTCTGAAACGTATTAGCCAATACTATGGGGATTGCTCATTCCTTATTGCAAATTACATTTTATTATGCCTGCCTCTTAATATTTTCATAAGAAAACAAGTTATTTTTAATTTTCTAATTTTCTCCTAATCCCACCAAGACTTGTCAATTTCATTCTCACATCTTGCTGAATAAGCATTACTCACCCGCAGCAATTAGATCTGTTCTCTCAGTGTAAATAACAGTGTTTAATTAGTGATGCAGATCTAATGTGGTTTCATGGGACTTGTGCTGTGCTGGTGTGTGTGTGTGTGTGTGTGTGTGCATGTGTTGCAGGAGGAAGCAGCCACTTACAGACACCTGGGTGCCGTACTGAGACACTGCATCATGAGCACCTCCGAGGGAGAGGAGCGCACAGAGGAGATGCACAGGTACACACACACTCACACACAAACACAGCAGGGCAGAATATCTAGATGCACACAGGTCTATTAAGGCAGTTTCTCAACAATGCGTTAAACTGCACAAATGAATCATTTAAGGTTGTTAGGGGCTGACACACTGGCACAGATTCTGACGTGATCTTGATCTGATTTATAGAGTTTGGTAACAAATTAGAACAGACCCAGAGGGATCTCAATCCCAATTAATTAGTAAATTAGTCAAAAGAAACCACGTTTGATCTGAATTTGTTTTACAGCCACACGGTGAACCTTCTGGGGAACCTGCCGCTTCCGTGTCTTGACGTCTTGCTGATGCCTAAGGTCCAGCAGGGCTCCATCGAGTACATGGGCGTCAACATGGATGCCGTCAAAGTGCTGCTGGAGTTTATGGAGAAAAGACTCGACCGGGTGAGCGACTGACCGCTGTTGTGCAAAATGTTCAAAGCATCCATTAGATTGAATATAACTAGTGCTAGGTAGTGATTAATCACATCCAAAAAAAAAGTTTTTGTTTCTAAAATATATGCTTGTGTGCAATGTGTATTTATTAGGTAGATATTAAAACATCTATCTATCTATCTATCTATCTATCTATCTATATATATATATATATATATATATATATATATATATATATATATATATATATATATATATATATATATATATATATGTACAAAAAAATTATTAATCATGATTAATCTTTCCCCAGCACTATATGCATTAAAAGCAGTTAAATGTTTCTTACCAGGCATGGCAGTAATGTAAAAAATATAGAAATACACACTTTGTGAGTTATTACTGTATTATTAATTTTGTTAGTACTGTCAAGCAATTTAAAATAATGAAAAAGTTTTTGTTTACATAATGTATGTATGTGTACTGTGTATATATGTGTGTATATATTTAAGAAAAATATGTTGCATTTATATTTATATATATATATATATATATATATATATATATATATATATATATATATATATATATATATATATATATATATATATATAAAAGCATATATATTATGTAAAAAAACTTTTATAAAGTTTATTTTTACAATTTATTTCTTTATATGTTAAAGGGACACCCCCTAGGATTTATTTAGTCAATGATTTTATCAATTTATTTTATATTTCCCCCCCCCAAAAAATGGTTACATGAAAGGGCTGGATTTACTTATAGACTTATAAAATAATTACATTCAACTTCTATAAGTAAATCCAGCCCTGTTTTCTGCAATGTACCTGGTTAGTTTGAGGTGAAACACCTGCGATGAGGTTATTTTCGTTCTCTCTTTTCTGGGAGCTGTTCTACACCTGTTTTTGCCGCTTGGTTTGTTATTGTTTTTGTGCTGAGTGCGTTGGGAATACTTTGAGGGATTTCGACAGCAGGACACAGCTGGAGCTTCACAATTGAACTGCTCACCATCTCCACCTGTTGATGTTGCATTTCCAGGGAAACAAGCTGAAGGAGACCCTGCTGCCCTCGTTAAATCTACTAACGGAGAGCGCTCGCATCCACAGAGAGACCAGGAAGTTTTTACGAATGAAGGTGAGATTAAAACCCAGATGAAAACTCAACTGTGAACGCGAGGGGTGGAGAATGAGAATGCATGGTCGTGTGTCTACGCAGGTGCTTCCACCGTTACGAGATGTCAAAAACAGACCTGAGGTCGGGAATGCTCTACGGAACAAGCTAGTGCGTCTAATGACACACATAGACACGGATGTGAAGCACTGTGCGGCTGAGTTCCTGTTTGTGCTGTGCAAGGAGAGTGGTACGTTACATTATTATAAAAAATTAGTGCTGTTGAGCAATTAATCGCGACCAAAATATAAAACTTTTAGTTTGAATAATATATTTATGTTCACCGTGTTTAATTATTATGTATACATAGAGACATATTTTATATACATTTATATAAATGTATATGCATTTATATATTTCTATTATTATATTTATGTTATCGTTTGACAGCACTATTAAAATTACACAAAATCACTATAATGAAAAGAACACTCAATATTGAAGTGTATTTTAAACCTGCTACACAATTATTAAAAAGTTCTGTGTTAACTTGTTAGGATCCCCTGTACGTTTCTTTGATAGATTTCATGCATTTTTTCATCCATTTTAAATAAAGAATAAATGTTGTATTCTAGTGGTGAATGCAAAAATATTCCACGTCGCATATTAAAATCTTATTTAAAAAAAAATGATCAAGCTACATAAACTTTCAAAAGTTTAGGGTTGGTTCGATTATTAAAAAATAAATATTGCATGCTTACCAAAGCTGCATTTATTTGACAAAATGCAGTAATATTGTAAAATATTCTTAGAATTTAATCTTTTTTAATCTTCCATTTTAACATATCTTAAATAGTGCTGCCAAACAATTAATCGTAAATAATCCAAAATAAAAGTATTGTTTACATAATATACTGTATGTGTATATTTATTATGATATATATATATATATATATATACATACTGTATGTAGATTAAATATTTTTAAAATATATACTGTATATGTGTGTTTATATAAACATAATAAATATACCCAGTACACATACATACCCAGTTTTGTTTCTTAAAAAAAAAAGAAATGTGTGCAGTGCAGTGTGTGTATATATATATAGATCTAGCCAAACGTTGAAGAGAAATCAGGTTTTATAATAAAAGAATCTATTTAGTTTCCAGGTTTATCAAGTACACAGGTTATGGTAACGCAGCGGGGCTGCTGGCCGCTCGGGGACTGATGAGAGGCGGCCGAGACCCTGGACATTACTCAGAAGACGAGGACAGCGATACCGAAGAGTACAGAGAGGCAAAACCCCAGTACGTCATTGCCAGAAACCAAAGTAGCCATCAGTAAGTTTAAAAGAAATGAGAAATATTCTTTTTGTTTTGTCTTGTACAGCATCAATCCAGTGACCGGCCGTGTGGAGGAGGAGCAGCCCAACCCTATGGAGGGAATGACTGAAGAACAGAAAGAATACGAAGCCATGAAACTGGTCAACATGTTCGACAAACTCTCCAGGTAATAAATCGAGTACAGAAATCGACTACAGTTCCCCTTTCAACCCCAAGTAACGGCGAACATGCTTCTCTTTCAGGGAGCAGGTGATCCAGCCAATGAAAATCGGAGCTGATGGTAAAATGACTTCGTTGGAGCCGCAAGAGTTTCGTTATTTAGCCAGCCAACAGTTCGGAGAGCCCAATAATTCTGACAGCGACAGTGAGACAAACTAATTCTCCTAAAATATGAGTCTTGAGTCTTTTAACGGGACGGATAGGATCGCTTATTTAATTCTAATCGAAAACAAAAGCTTATCGTGAACCATATAAAAGAACTGAATCGTTCGACACATCAAGATTTAAACGCTTTGTTTTGCACTCTAAAGGAAAACACCTGGTGATTGTTATTTCGTCTCAGTTGAGGTTTATTGTGTTGGCCTGTCTTTAGCTAATATTTTCTGTACAATGACAGTGAAAACACGGTTTGGTCGCACAGCGCTAGTTCTTTATTATAACAGGATTAATTTAATGGAACTCCACGTTATTATATATCACAGATTTTATTTTTCATTTAGAATGTGGTCTGAGAAAAATACAAATGTGATGACTGTGACGGAGACCTGATATTTATTAATTTATTTATTCATTCGTTTGGTTTTAGGATGAGCTGAGCGGGTGGGGGGGGGTGGGATTTTTTAAGTTACAATAAATGTATAGTTTATGAGATTCATTTTGTGAGGAATGAGAGTTCGGCGTTTTTTGTTTTACCCGGGAGATAATATAAAACCTTCTGTGATCTACCTTTCTGTGGTAAAAGGATGATTTGCTGTATATTGTTATTGGTGGCCCGTGTAGTTTTTTTGTGAATGACTGAAGGGAATGTTGTATAATTTGTATCACATTGTGAGATTTATTGTGAGATGATAATAAAAGAGCTAAATTTGTAATTGTCTCTCTTTTGAGATGATTATACGAGTACAATTTGATGTTGATGTTTTTATATTGTTAACTGTTTATATGTATCTATGTATGTGTGTGTGCATGTATACATATATTACATTTTTTAACATTTTGCACATTCTACGGTATTTAAACCTATGAGCTCAACTGTGACTCCTCATAACACAAATCTATAATTAATCAGCCACTCACATATGGCGGCAACTCAATGCATTTAGCCATGTACCGTACACATTGTCAAGATGACCTATTTTTTCATTTAATGCTGCAGAAAGGTGATTTGAGTAATGTGGCGTGGTTGTAGGTGACAGACGGACTGGTCTGAGTACTTCAGAAACTGCTGATCTGCAGGGGTTTTCATGGACAGTCATCTCTTGGGTTTACAGAGAATGCTCTGAAAAACAGAAAATATTCAGTGAGAGGCAGTTCAGTGGGCGAAAATGCCTTGTCGATGAGGTCAGAGGAGAATAGCCAGACAAAGCAAGGCAACAGTAGCTCAATAACCACTTATAACAACTAAGATATAAAGTAGAGCATCTCTGAACTACATGCGGAGCCTTGAAGCAGATGGGCCTCAGCCATATATTTTCATTTAAGAGGATGCCTGCTCTGAAAAGTCTATTTCTGTGTGAGTCAGAATTGAACAAAAACATTAAAGCAAGGATTTATTCTACCATGGCTGCCAAAAAGACTTTAATTATTATTATTTGATGCTTTAACTGTTCTTGGAATGAACAGGACTAAGGGCCGCATAAAGGCCTGTTTAATGTCGCGTCGCGACCTAGAGATCGCGCCAGTCTTTTGTTGGGTTAATAACCGTCCTGACTGATATTTTTAGGCGGGTTTTGAGGGTTGATATTTTTCTGGGACTTGGCAACCCTTCCTCCACTCCACTAAGTGGCGGTAGCGCGCTCTTCCGCTCAGCGTCCGCTCAGTTTATTGGCGCAGATTGATTCGTGACAGCATCGAGAGCTTCATTCTTCTCCCTTAAACGCTCAAACATCTACAGTCAAGATGAAAGATGTCATCGGGTACCTCAAACAACAGCAGAGCAAGAGCCCGACGCCCGAGATGGCCTCGGAGTGGCACTCACTGGAGGATCTGTACAACAGAAAGTATGAATGTTGCGTGTACTGTGTGTGAGGGAGGGCTAGCTGAGTCATTTAGCATGCTAAGCTAAAGGCAACTTATAGTAGTTATACAATAGGATATAATTACTTTGTCTACACGGAAAGAGTTTAAATACAATGTTGGCCCTTTATTTGCGTAATGCTTTTATGTTTGTTGCTGCAGTTGCTGTAAAATAAGCGCTAGCGGGTTTATGTGGCTAGCAAGTCATTGATAAAGTGATGTTTCTGGTGTGTGTGTGTGTGTGTGTGTGTGTGTGTGTGTGTGTGTGTGTGTGTGTGTGTGTGTGTGTGTGTGTTTGTCAGGTTAAGTTGACAGTTTCCTAATGTAATATGCTGCTTTGAGTCATGCTTCATTTAAGCTACGTAAATAAGTAAACATCAAATCAGTTCTTCAATTTCTTGTCTCTCTTAAAACATCAGCCCTTCTATAGATGGATGGATGGTAAGATGGGAGCAAAACAAAGATTGTATTTGTTTAATTTCTTTTTCTTTTGACAGATTGTGGCATCAGTTGACTCTGAAGTTGACAGTCTTTGTGCAGGACCCTTATTTCTCCAAAGGGGACGGTCTCATTCAGGTAAGGCATCAGGTCAGAATCGCTTCTTACATTTCAAAAATGTAACGTGAAGCATTTAAAAATCTACATTGTCTTTTCACAGCTCTATGAAAACTTCCTCTGTGATTTCGAACACAGGTAAGAGGCAGTTCTGATGAGATTTGCTCATGCATCTGATAACTGGTAATAATAAACCGGTCGATCATTTTGGAATCTCCGTTCATTGGCCATATACACACACACTGTGACATTTAGAAGTGACAAATACATTTAAATATATGAGTGAATGAACTAAAAATATCAATTTGAGTGTATGGGAAAGAACTTGATCTCAAAATTGTGATGATTGACACCATGGTAACCATAGCAACATTCTAGAATCTTTTTTTTGCTTTTATACCAAATTAATATTTTGACCAGAGTGTCATTTAGGAAAAATCGCTTGTACGGTTGCCTTGTTCTCTTTATAAGCGATGCTTAACGTTATTCTTAGCTTATAAAGCAATCCAGTCTAAATAGCCATTCAAGTTGGCAGGTGTTTCTAAGATATAGCATTTGAATTAAAGTGGTCTTGGTCTTACTGGCAACATCTGGCAACGCTTTTTCAAAATATACTCCGTTCTCTTTACTTTCTCACACCGTACATACAGAAAAGTGGCAACTCCGATGGATGTGAGATTAAATGCATCACCTTACGCTTCTGGAAACCTAATAATTTCATTTCATTTTTTTCTTTGACAGAATCAACCCATTGTCCTTAGTAGAAATCATCCTTCATGTTGCAAGACAAATGCCAGGTACAGCTTTGTATTTCCCATCAGTGTTCAGTGATTCCCATCGCAAAACAAGTAGAGAGCATTATTACTAACATCTCTTGTTTCTTTTCTTTTCATCCAACAGATCCAAATACAGCCATCACGTTTCTTGAGAAAACAAAGGAGAAGGTAGCACAGTTTTTCTACACAGTTTTAGAACAACTTACGGTATGAGTACAGTATTAATATTTTTACTCAATCAGGTCAAAGCCAGTGAAGAGGCCGTCATCCTCTGCAAAACCTCTATTGGCAGCCTCAAGCTCGACATCAATGACCTCCCAGCGACAAAGGTCATTTATTTGCATTTTTTGACAAAAATCCAAATGATGCCGAAACTTGTGATCACGTCGCTTATTTCAGGCTATCATTTATTTATAATACATTTGCAGAAATTAATAGAGGAAGTGGAAGAGATGCTGAACAATCTCCCGGGTGTGACGTCAGTGCACGGACGATTTTACGATCTTTCGAGCAAATATTATCGCATTATTGGGAACCACGCTATGTACTACAAGGACGCTCTGCGGTACTTGGGATGTGTGGAAGCAAAAGACTTGCCAGGTGAGGATCCTGGCAGATGGATGTTGTTTGCGTTTGAAAAGATACTTGGGGAAATGGCGCCCTCTAGTGATGGCCCCATAGAGATGAGTTGTGCATGCATAATTTCGGGTAAAAATATGAAAAGATGCTGATGCAGTTGGATTGTGGTTTAATGGTCACTTTCGCACAACAGAAGCGGAGCAACAAGAAAGAGCTTTCACATTAGGTCTGGCTGGCCTGCTTGGAGAGGGGGTCTACAACTTCGGAGAGCTGGTGAGCGCCTGTTGTACCTGTTCATTTCTCTGCCATATCTCTGCTTTATTGTGCATTTAACAACGTTTTGATGTTTACAGCTGATGCACCCGGTCCTGGAGTCGCTGAGGAACACAGACAAACAGTGGCTGATAGACACACTCTTTGCGTTTAACGCAGGCAATGTGGAGAAATTCCAAGCCCTGAAGACCGCATGGGGTCAACAGGTGAGTTATTAAATGCTGAACGAAACGTTATCGAGTGTTTTTTAAATTGTAACCTGCGTGAATTTTTTGTTTTTCTCTCCTCATAGCCTGACCTTGCAGCTCAAGAGGCCAAACTCATGCAGAAGATCCAGTTACTGTGTGTCATGGAGGTATGAATGCTATTGATTTAAAAATGTAATAAGCTGGTAATTGACTCCAAATCTATATATTGGCATTTTAAGTACATCATTATTTGCTAATTAAGTGGCACAGGAAGAGTCATTATTCAGTCACAAAGCTACAACGGTTAATGATTGATTGTCTTCATAGATGACTTTCACACGGCCAGCCAATCACAGGCAGCTGACTTTCCAGGAAATTGCACAGAGTGCAAAAATCCAAGTGAACGAGGTTTGTTTTTTCTCTTAAGATGGAAAGAAATGGTTACAAACAATTTATTACATAATAAATGTATTACTAATTTATTGATATATGAATAGACATGGCATTAAATAGTTCAATAATAAATAGTATTTCTATTATAATTGTATTAATGACAATTTTATTAATAAGAGTGCAGTCAATCGGATTATATATGTTATTTACATGTGTGTGTGTATATATATATATATATATATATATATATATATATATATATATATATATATATATATATATTAAATATAAGAAAATAAATGTATTTACATGTACAAATTTTTACATTTTATTTCTTTTATTCATTCATTCTTGGTTATTATGGTTTTCTTAAATTACCTTTTCTCATGTTTATAGATACAGCTTAGATGTTTACTTTTTAAACAGTAGTAAAGTGTTTTCAGTCAGTGTTTTTAATCCAGGACTAGACTTAATCCTCTAGTCTTATCCTCATCCTCTCCCTCAGGTGGAGCTGTTGGTGATGAAGGCTCTGTCTGTTGGACTGATCAAGGGAAGCATAGATGAGGTGGAAAAGAAAGTTCACATGACCTGGGTTCAGCCCAGAGTACTGGATGTGCAGCAGGTACGTCCAAACCAATGAAGACGTTACACACACACACACACAAACTCTGCCAATTTAACATGATTCATCTCCACAGATTAAGGGCATGAAGGACCGTCTGGACTTCTGGTGTGGGGATGTTAAGAACATGGCCATGTTGGTGGAACACCAGGCTCAGGACATCCTCACTTAGAAATATCCCTCCTGCTATTTCTCCCATCCAAATGTTTCATTGCATTGCATTGTCCCTCGGTTCTTCATGTGATACGTGTCAGTATCTTCATTATGTCATTAAACAAGTTGTTTTCACAATGGTTCTTGGGTTTTTATATGCAATACTAAATGTAAAAGGATAGTTCACCAAAAAATTAAAATGACACCCTGGACTAAAAATGTTCCCTAAATTCTTATTTTGTATTTGATCAGACACATTTGGAACAACATGAGGGTGAGTAAATGATGGCCGATCTGACTTTTTGGGTAAGCTATTCCTGAAATTGGTCAAAATGTTTTGTTTTTTTCTTCAACTCATCTCTGAACCACAATAACGGGCATTTGTCATCAATATAATAATGGATAAGAGGTCTCTTCATTATAGATCAGTATTGACTGTTGAGCACTGTTAAAAGTGAAACCCTGATAATACGCTGGTTTGCTTCATACTATTTGAGAACGTGTGACCCAGCTAAACTCTCAAATCTAATGTGAAAAGCTGTTACTCCCACTCCTACACATCCTGAACTGAAACAATAGAGCAGTAGAAAAAAAAAGATATTTAACCTTCGGCCTTGTATTTCAAATGTTAATTTTGTGACGAGGCTTTTTATTTGCAATATATGGTATTGGTTTTAACAGATTTTTCACATTTTGGTTAATCTTTTAGCAACATATCAGAAGGAATATGCATTTCCAGTTTCTATGAAGCTATTACAAATAATGAATCATCCATCTGCAACCTACAGTAATTTTAAGGTTATTTTTTAAATTATGTAATTTTTATATATATATATTTGTTTTTCGTCCTCGGAAGCAGAAGTCGTGGTCAAAACCACAACAGATTGATTCACTGAGTTGACTTGTGATAGTTTGACAGCAACTGTGAAGCATGTGTTGTATGTAGACTGCAACTCCAAATAAGTATTTTATACAGACCAGTGCCAACAGTTGAGTTCAAGTACATTCATTTATTAAAACATTCTTAACAAGGTTAAATAGTCTTCGTAGGGAGGAATGCTCGGAGATTGGAGACAGTTCTTATTCATCTGCTCCAGGACGCTTCTTGTAGTCCTCCAAATGTGACAGGACCCATCCAGAAGGGCCCAAGATGGTCACGAACATGGTCGCCATTACAAAGACTTGCTCCTGCATTGAGAACGCAAAGACGGTCATCAGATGCTAAGCTATATTAGTCCCATTATTCAAAAAAAAAAATCCAAGCTATTTTCCATGTGTTGAACTCAAGCTGGTTGTATTTTTGGTGCCTTTTCCCTTAGGAGATTATAATGAGATTTTTATTTGGGCAAAATGTAGTTTTCCTACCCCAGATGGAAAATATGGGTATGGAAAAAATGAGGTATTTATCCCTGGTGATTATATCCACAGTTTTACTGTAGTAAAAATGTAGTAACACTTTTCTTTGGCATATTATATACTATTAATAATACATATTACTATTTTTACGACCATGTACCACAAATACCATAGTTACACTATGGTTAGTATAGCAAAAGCATGGTTCATTTGTGGGTACTACGGTTTAGTTAGTAACCATGATTTTTTGGTTTTATTTGTAGTGAAATCATGGTTATTTTTCGTAAAGACATAAGTGTGTTGTTTTTAGTTGGTTCAGATTTAGATGCAAAAATATACCTCAGACTATGTGTTTTGAGACATGATAGCTGGTCCAGGCCTGTAAACCAGCACAGACCAGCAATAAAGTTTAAAACATTTTAGCAGAATGACCCTCGAATTAAACATATTCCTTATTTTAGTCCTAAAATTAACTATGGTTTTATTGTAGTAAAAGTGTAGTAACCATGGTTTTTGGCGTATTGATTACCATTTGTAAAACCAATTTTCCTTCACATACCATGATTAAAGTATGGTTGATCTGAGGTAATTTGTAGTAAAAAAAAAAACATGGTTAATTTTTGCGCTGCATTTCCAGACAGGACGACATTATTTCTCAGACAAGGTCATAAAATTGGCTGTTTTCCAGTAACGTGTAAAGCCACGACGCATTTTAAACACATTCAGTAAAAGCTCTAAAACATCTTTTTCTTATCACCAAAAAAACGTTCATATGACAAAATGACCCACGCGCCATTTCTACACTGTACGTGCGCGCGCTTATACGATAAATGGCGTTATCGGAATTTGTCCGGCCTCACTTTTAATTATACTGGGTCAGATATTATTTATATGCATGCATTTAAAACATGACCTGTTTTGTAGATTCGCCTCTTCAGATGTTAAACGTAAACACTTTCAAATGCATTTCACAGGCAGACGCACTGACGGTCCGGTCAAAGTGCGCAGCAAGTAGTCGCGTCGATATAAGATCCTACTCACCCCAGCGGACAGCACATGCTTAGGTGGTTTGGTTGAAATGTTAGCTTTTGGGATGGTCTGATGTCTCATGGCACCCCTCAGCAGGTTGAAGGAGCGATTCAAGGCTGACATCGTCCTGTTTTCGGATATAGCCAAGCGCTGAAGTTAATGCCCCGGTGGCGCACGCGGCTCTAGTGGTCTTCGTCCTACAGGGAAAGCTAGAGCTATTTCTTGTTCACCTGCCAATTCCTATTTAAGGTCGGGGTGAGGAAAAAAGGAAAAAGAAATGAGTGTTTGCCAATCCGCTGCGCGTGTGATAAGCTCGCTTTGTTTAATTGGCTGTCCGATTCTGTTTGCGTGAAGACGCACCAAGACGGACAGAGTTTTTTTGGTGCCTGAACTCATTTGGCTTTATTTATTTTCCGTTTTGTTTACGTTCTTTTCTTACAACGTTTGTTAGTATTGTATTTCAACAGAAAATGCATACATTAATTTTATTTAATGAGTGAAACGACGACTTTTTTTTTTGCTCTCATTAACTGGGTACATTTCAAACTTGTATTTCAAAAAGTACGCGGACTCAAAATATGTATCGTGGAAAGTGGAAGTGTACATTTGAACTTGTTTAGCAAGAAACAGTTAACACTGGATAACCAAAGTTTGGAGTTCCTGCTGCTTCATCAGTGATGGACCAGAAGATGGAGATATATATATATATATATATATATATATATATATATATATATATATATATATATATATATATATATATATATATATATACATACATACATACACATACATACATATACACACATACATCAATCAATCATTTTTATTTATATAGCGCTTTTAACAACACAGGTTGTATCAAAGCACTGTACAGTATAATATATACATACATACACACGTACATACAAACATACATACATACATATATACACACACACATATTAATATATATACATATATGTGTGTGTGTGTATACACGTCGACTCTGTGTTGTTGTTTTTGTCTTGTGCCATGTGCTCTGTGTGCCCTACCTTCCGTTCCTGTTAATTGTATCATTGTCTTCAGCTGTGTCTTGTTAATTTAGTCAATTACTTTGTGAATTTATTCTCTGTGTGTTTCAGCTCTGTTTGTCCGATCTCGTCAATGTTTTATGTGGTTTAGTTTATCTGCCTGTTTGCCTACCTGCCCGAGGTATTATTCCATTATGTGTGCATGATTAAAATCCTTAACTCTATATACTTTTTGAGTGCTCCTTCTCTCTAAACCGCACCCTGAAACAAATGTACATGTAATAAATATATATATATATATATATATATACACACACACACACACATACATATATATATATATATATACACATATGGACAAAATTGCATATATATATATTATGGTATATATATATATATATATATACATATGGTCACATAAATACATTTATACATACATACACATAGTAATACATATATACACAAATTATATACATACATTAACACACACATACATATATAGTCAGACATATTTTACACACATACATATATACATACATTATTTATACAAATATATACTCACATGTAAACATACATACATAAATGATGGTACATAAAAAATACTGAATATAATGTACCAAACATACATATTAATTCAACATACGTACATGTGTACATAGCACATACATATATACATACATACACATAATCATACATTATATACACACAGGTAATACACTGTATATGTTTGGTGATATATGTACATACACTGACATAAACATATACACATACATATAGTACACATACAGAGATATATATACAAAACATATATACATACATAAACATATAAATACATATATACACACATACATACAT